>NW_027616994.1:0-160946 GCF_964187855.1 Myxine glutinosa
CCACTTTTCGCACTTGTGTTAGTGTTGAAAAACCACTTTTCGCACTTGTGTTAGTGTTGAAAAACCACTTTTCGCACTTGTGTTGGTGCAGGAAACCACTTTTGCACTTGTATTAGTGTGGAAAAAACACTTTTTGCACTTGTGATAGTGTTGAAAAACCACTTTTCGCACTTGTGTTAGTGTTGAAAAACCACTTTTCGCACTTATGTTAGTGTTGAAAAACCACTGTTCGCACGTGTGTTAGTGTTGAAAAACCACTTTTCGCACATGTGTTGGTGCAAGAAACCACTTTTCGCACTTGTATTAGTGTGGAAAAAACACTTTTTGCACTTGTGATAGTGTTGAAAAACCACTTTTCGCACATGTGTTAGTGTTGAAAAACCACTTTTCGCACTTCTGTTGGTGCAGGAAACCACTTTTGCACTTGTATTAGTGTGGAAAAAACACTTTTCGCACTTGTGTTAGTGTTGAAAAACCACTTTTCGCACTTGTGTTAGTGTGGAAAAACCACTTTCTGCACTTGTGTTGGTGCAGGAAACCACTTTTGCACTTGTATTAGTGTGGAAAAACCACTTTTCGCACTTGTGTTACTGTTGAAAAACCACTTTTTGCACTTGGGTTAGTGTTGAAAAACCACATTTCGCACTTGTGTTGGTGCAGGAAACCACTTTTGCACTTGTATTAGTGTGGAAAAAACACTTTTTGCACTTGTGATAGTGTTGAAAACCCACTTTTCGCACTTGTGTTAGTGTTGGAAAACCACTTTTCGCACTTGTGTTAGTGTTGAAAAACCACTTTTCGCACTTGTGTTGGTGCAGGAAACCACTTTTGCACTTGTATTAGTGTGGAAAAAACACTTTTCGCACTTGTGTTAGTGTTGAAAAAACACTTTTCGCACTTGTGTTAGTGTTGAAAAACCACTTTTCGCACTTGTGTTAGTGTTGAAAAACCACTTTTCGCACTTGTGTTAGTGTTGAAAAACCACTTTTCGCACTTGTGTTAGTGTTGAAAAACCCCTTTTCGCACTTGTGTTGGTGCAGGAAACCACTTTTGCACTTGTATTAGTGTGGAAAAAGCACTTTTCGCACTTGTGTTAGTGTTGAAAGACCACTTTTCGCACTTGTGTTAGTGTTGAAAAACCACTTTTCACACTTGTGTTGGTGCAGGAAACCACTTTTGCACTTGTATTAGTGTGGAAAAACCACTTTTCGCACTTGTGTTAGTGTTGAAAAACCACTTTTCGCACTTGTGTTAGTGTTGAAAAACCACTTTTCGCACTTGTGTTGGTGCAGGAAACCACTTTTGCACTTGTATTAGTGTGGAAAAAACACTTTTTGCACTTGTGATAGTGTTGAAAAACCACTTTTCGCACTTGTGTTAGTGTTGAAAAACCACTTTTCGCACTTGTGTTAGTGTTGAAAAACCACTTTTCGCACTTGTGTTAGTGTTGAAAAACCACTTTTTGCACTTGTGTTGGTGCAGGAAACCACTTTTGCACTTGTATTAGTGTGGAAAAACCACTTTTCGCACTTGTGTTAGTGTTGAAAAACCACTTTTCGCACTTGTGTTAGTGTTGAAAAACCACTTTTCGCACTTGTGTTGGTGCAGGAAACCACTTTTGCACTTGTATTAGTGTGGAAAAAACACTTTTTGCATTTGTGATAGTGTTGAAAAACCACTTTTCGCACTTGTGTTAGTGTTGAAAAAACACTTTTCGCACTTGTGTTAGTGTTGAAAAACCACTTTTCGCACTTGTGTTAGTGTTGAAAAACCACTTTTTGCAGTTGTGTTGGTGCAGGAAACCACTTTTGCACTTGTATTAGTGTGGAAAAACCACTTTTCGCACTTGTGTTAGTGTTGAAAAACCACTTTTCGCACTTGTGTTAGTGTGGAAAAACCACTTTCTGCACTTGTGTTGGTGCAGGAAACCACTTTTGCACTTGTATTAGTGTGGAAAAAACACTTTTTGCACTTGTGATAGTGTTGAAAAACCACTTTTCGCACTTGTGTTAGTGTTGAAAAACCACTTTTCGCACTTGTGTTAGTGTTGAAAAACCACTTTTCGCACTTGTGTTGGTGCAGGAAACCACTTTTGCACTTGTATTAGTGTGGAAAAAACACTTTTTGCACTTGTGATAGTGTTGAAAAACCACTTTTCGCACTTGTGTTAGTGTTGAAAAACCACTTTTCGCACTTGTGTTCGTGTTGAAAAACCACTTTTCGCACTTGTGTTGGTGCAGGAAACCACTTTTGCACTTGTATTAGTGTGGAAAAAACACTTTTTGCACTTGTGATAGTGTTGAAAAACCACATTTCGCACTTGTGTTAGTGTTGAAAAACCACTTTTCGCACTTGTGTTGGTGCAGGAAACCACTTTTGCACTTGTATTAGTGTGGAAAAAACACTTTTCGCACCTGTGTTAGTGTTGAAAAACCACTTTTCGCACTTGTGTTAGTGTTGAAAAACCACTTTTCGCACTTGTGTTGGTGCAGCAAACCACTTTTGCACTTGTATTAGTGTGCAAAAAACACTTTTTGACCTTGTGTTAGTGTTGAAAAACCACTTTTCGCACTTGTGTTAGTGTTGAAAAACCACTTTTCGCACTTGTGTTGGTGCAGGAAACCACTTTTGCACTTGTATTAGTGTGGAAAAAACACTTTTTGCACTTGTGATAGTGTTGAAAAACCACTTTTCGCACTTGTATTAGTGTTGAAAAACCACTTTTCGCACTTGTGTTGGTGCAGGAAACCACTTTTGCACTTGTATTAGTGTGGAAAAACCACTTTTCGCACTTGTGTTAGTGTTGAAAAACCACTTTTCGCACTTGTGTTAGTGTTGAAAAACCACTTTTCGCACTTGTGGGTGCAGGAAACCACTTTTGCACTTGTATTAGTGTGGAAAAAACACTTTTTGCACTTGTGATAGTGTTGAAAAACCACTTTTCGCATTTGTGTTAGTGTTGAAAAACCACTTTTCGCACTTATGTTAGTGTTGAAAAACCACTGTTCGCACGTGTGTTAGTGTTGAAAAACCACTTTTCGCACATGTGTTGGTGCAAGAAACCACTTTTGCACTTGTATTAGTGTGGAAAAAACACTTTTTGCACTTGTGATAGTGTTGAAAAACCACTTTTCGCACATGTGTTAGTGTTGAAAAACCACTTTTCGCACTTTTGTTGGTGCAGGAAACCACTTTTGCACTTGTATTAGTGTGGAAAAAACACTTTTCGCACTTGTGTTAGTGTTGAAAAACCACTTTTCGCACTTGTGTTAGTGTGGAAAAACCACTTTCTGCACTTGTGTTGGTGCAGGAAACCACTTTTGCACTTGTATTAGTGTGGAAAAACCACTTTTCGCACTTGTGTTAGTGTTGAAAAACCACTTTTTGCACTTGGGTTAGTGTTGAAAAACCACATTTCGCACTTGTGTTGGTGCAGGAAACCACTTTTGCACTTGTATTAGTGTGGAAAAAACACTTTTTGCACTTGTGATAGTGTTGAAAACCCACTTTTCGCACTTGTGTTAGTGTTGGAAAACCACTTTTCGCACTTGTGTTAGTGTTGAAAAACCACTTTTCGCACTTGTGTTGGTGCAGGAAACCACTTTTGCACTTGTATTAGTGTGGAAAAAACACTTTTTGCGCTTGTGTTAGTGTTGAAAAAACACTTTTCGCACTTGTGTTAGTGTTGAAAAACCACTTTTCGCACTTGTGTTAGTGTTGAAAAACCACTTTTCGCACTTGTGTTAGTGTTAAAAAACCCCTTTTCGCACTTGTGTTGGTGCAGGAAACCACTTTTGCACTTGTATTAGTGTGGAAAAAGCACTTTTCGCACTTGTGTTAGTGTTGAAAGACCACTTTTCGCACTTATGTTAGTGTTGAAAAACCACTTTTCACACTTGTGTTGGTGCAGGAAACCACTTTTGCACTTGTATTAGTGTGGAAAAACCACTTTTCGCACTTGTGTTAGTGTTGAAAAACCACTTTTCGCACTTGTGTTAGTGTTGAAAAACCACTTTTCGCACTTGTGTTGGTGCAGGAAACCACTTTTGCACTTGTATTAGTGTGGAAAAAACACTTTTTGCACTTGTGATAGTGTTGAAAAACCACTTTTCGCACTTGTGTTAGTGTTGAAAAACCACTTTTCGCACTTGTGTTAGTGTTGAAAAACCACTTTTCGCACTTGTGTTAGTGTTGAAAAACCACTTTTTGCACTTGTGTTGGTGCAGGAAACCACTTTTGCACTTGTATTAGTGTGGAAAAACCACTTTTCGCACTTGTGTTAGTGTTGAAAAACCACTTTTCGCACTTGTGTTAGTGTTGAAAAACCACTTTTCGCACTTGTGTTGGTGCAGGAAACCACTTTTGCACTTGTATTAGTGTGGAAAAAACACTTTTTGCATTTGTGATAGTGTTGAAAAACCACTTTTCGCACTTGTGTTAGTGTTGAAAAAACACTTTTCGCACTTGTGTTAGTGTTGAAAAACCACTTTTCGCACTTGTGTTAGTGTTGAAAAACCACTTTTTGCAGTTGTGTTGGTGCAGGAAACCACTTTTGCACTTGTATTAGTGTGGAAAAACCACTTTTCGCACTTGTGTTAGTGTTGAAAAACCACTTTTCGCACTTGTGTTAGTGTGGAAAAACCACTTTCTGCACTTGTGTTGGTGCAGGAAACCACTTTTGCACTTGTATTAGTGTGGAAAAAACACTTTTTGCACTTGTGATAGTGTTGAAAAACCACTTTTCGCACTTGTGTTAGTGTTGAAAAACCACTTTTCGCACTTGTGTTAGTGTTGAAAAACCACTTTTCGCACTTGTGTTGGTGCAGGAAACCACTTTTGCACTTGTATTAGTGTGGAAAAAACACTTTTTGCACTTGTGATAGTGTTGAAAAACCACTTTTCGCACTTGTGTTAGTGTTGAAAAACCACTTTTCGCACTTGTGTTCGTGTTGAAAAACCACTTTTCGCACTTGTGTTGGTGCAGGAAACCACTTTTGCACTTGTATTAGTGTGGAAAAAACACTTTTTGCACTTGTGATAGTGTTGAAAAACCACATTTCGCACTTGTGTTAGTGTTGAAAAACCACTTTTCGCACTTGTGTTGGTGCAGGAAACCACTTTTGCACTTGTATTAGTGTGGAAAAAACACTTTTCGCACCTGTGTTAGTGTTGAAAAACCACTTTTCGCACTTGTGTTAGTGTTGAAAAACCACTTTTCGCACTTGTGTTGGTGCAGCAAACCACTTTTGCACTTGTATTAGTGTGCAAAAAACACTTTTTGACCTTGTGATAGTGTTGAAAAACTACTTTTCGCACTTGTGTTAGTGTTGAAAAACCACTTTTCGCACTTGTGTTGGTGCAGGAAACCACTTTTGCACTTGCATTAGTGTGGAAAAACCACTTTTCGCACTTGTGTTAGTGTTGAAAAACCACTTTTTGCACTTGGGTTAGTGTTGAAAAACCACATTTCGCACTTGTGTTGGTGCAGGAAACCACTTTTGCACTTGTATTAGTGTGGAAAAAACACTTTTTGCACTTGTGATAGTGTTGAAAACCCACTTTTCGCACTTGTGTTAGTGTTGGAAAACCACTTTTCGCACTTGTGTTAGTGTTGAAAAACCACTTTTCGCACTTGTGTTGGTGCAGGAAACCACTTTTGCACTTGTATTAGTGTGGAAAAAACACTTTTCGCACTTGTGTTAGTGTTGAAAAAACACTTTTCGCACTTGTGTTAGTGTTGAAAAACCACTTTTCGCACTTGTGTTAGTGTTGAAAAACCACTTTTCGCACTTGTGTTAGTGTTAAAAAAAACCCTTTTCGCACTTGTGTTGGTGCAGGAAACCACTTTTGCACTTGTATTAGTGTGGAAAAAGCACTTTTCGCACTTGTGTTAGTGTTGAAAGACCACTTTTCGCACTTGTGTTAGTGTTGAAAAACCACTTTTCACACTTGTGTTTGTGCAGGAAACCACTTTTGCACTTTATTAGTGTGGTAAAACCACTTTTTGCACTTGTGTTAGTGTTGAAAAACCACTTTTCGCACTTGTGTTAGTGTTGAAAAACCACTTTTCGCACTTGTGTTGGTGCAGGAAACCACTTTTGCACTTGTATTAGTGTGGAAAAAACACTTTTTGCACTTGTGATAGTGTTGAAAAACCACTTTTCGCACTTGTGTTAGTGTTGAAAAACCACTTTTCGCACTTGTGTTAGTGTTGAAAAACCACTTTTCGCACTTGTGTTAGTGTTGAAAAACCACTTTTTGCACTTGTGTTGGTGCAGGAAACCACTTTTGCACTTGTATTAGTGTGGAAAAACCACTTTTCGCACTTGTGTTAGTGTTGAAAAACCACTTTTCGCACTTGTGTTAGTGTTGAAAAACCACTTTTCGCACTTGTGTTGGTGCAGGAAACCACTTTTGCACTTGTATTAGTGTGGAAAAAACACTTTTTGCATTTGTGATAGTGTTGAAAAACCACTTTTCGCACTTGTGTTAGTGTTGAAAAAACACTTTTCGCACTTGTGTTAGTGTTGAAAAACCACTTTTCGCACTTGTGTTAGTGTTGAAAAACCACTTTTTGCAGTTGTGTTGGTGCAGGAAACCACTTTTGCACTTGTATTAGTGTGGAAAAACCACTTTTCGCACTTGTGTTAGTGTTGAAAAACCACTTTTCGCACTTGTGTTAGTGTTGAAAAACCACTTTTCGCACTTGTGTTGGTGCAGGAAACCACTTTTGCACTTGTATTAGTGTGGAAAAAACACTTTTCGCACTTGTGTTAGTGTTGAACAACCACTTTTCGCACTTGTGTTGGTGCAGGAAACCACTTTTGCACTTGTATTAGTGTGGAAAAAACACTTTTCGCACTTGTGTTAGTGTTGAAAAAACACTTTTCGCACTTGTGTTAGTGTTGAAAAACCACTTTTCGCACTTGTGTTAGTGTTAAAAAACCACTTTTCGCACTTGTGTTGGTGCAGGAAACCACTTTTGCACTTGTATTAGTGTGGAAGAAGCACTTTTCGCACTTGTGTTAGTGTTGAAAGACCACTTTTCGCACTTGTGTTAGTGTTGAAAAACCACTTTTTGCACTTGTGTTAGTGTTAAAAAACCACTTTTCGCACTTGTGTTAGTGTTGAAAACCCACTTTTCGCACTTGTGTTGGTGCAGGAAACCACTTTTGCACTTGTATTAGTGTGGAAAAAACACTTTTTGCACTTGTGATAGTGTTGAAAAACCACTTTTCGCACTTGTATTAGTGTTGAAAAACCACTTTTCGCACTTGTGTTGGTGCAGGAAACCACTTTTGCACTTGTATTAGTGTGGAAAAACCACTTTTCGCACTTGTGTTAGTGTTGAAAAACCACTTTTCGCACTTGTGTTAGTGTTGAAAAACCACTTTTCGCACTTGTGGGTGCAGGAAACCACTTTTGCACTTGTATTAGTGTGGAAAAAACACTTTTTGCACTTGTGATAGTGTTGAAAAACCACTTTTCGCATTTGTGTTAGTGTTGAAAAACCACTTTTTGCACTTATGTTAGTGTTGAAAAACCACTGTTCGCACTTGTGTTAGTGTTGAAAAACCACTTTTCGCACATGTATTGGTGCAAGAAACCACTTTTGCACTTGTATTAGTGTGGAAAAAACACTTTTTGCACTTGTGATAGTGTTGAAAAACCACTTTTCGCACATGTGTTAGTGTTGAAAAACCACTTTTCGCACTTCTGTTGGTGCAGGAAACCACTTTTGCACTTGTATTAGTGTGGAAAAACCACTTTTCGCACTTGTGTTAGTGTTGAAAAACCACTTTTCGCACTTGTGTTAGTGTTGAAAAACCACATTTCGCACTTGTGTTGGTGCAGGAAACCACTTTTGCACTTGTATTAGTGTGGAAAAAACACTTTTTGCACTTGTGATAGTGTTGAAAACCCACTTTTCGCACTTGTGTTAGTGTTGGAAAACCACTTTTCGCACTTGTGTTAGTGTTGAAAAACCACTTTTCGCACTTGTGTTGGTGCAGTAAACCACTTTTGCACTTGTATTAGTGTGGAAAAAACACTTTTCGCACTTGTGTTAGTGTTGAAAAAACACTTTTCGCACTTGTGTTAGTGTTGAAAAACCACTTTTCGCACTTGTGTTAGTGTTGAAAAACCACTTTTCGCACTTGTGTTAGTGTTAAAAAACCCCTTTTCGCACTTGTGTTGGTGCAGGAAACCACTTTTGCACTTGTATTAGTGTGGAAAAAGCACTTTTCGCACTTGTGTTAGTGTTGAAAGACCACTTTTCGCACTTGTGTTAGTGTTGAAAAACCACTTTTCACACTTGTGTTGGTGCAGGAAACCACTTTTGCACTTGTATTAGTGTGGAAAAACCACTTTTCGCACTTGTGTTAGTGTTGAAAAACCACTTTTCGCACTTGTGTTAGTGTTGAAAAACCACTTTTCGCACTTGTGTTGGTGCAGGAAACCACTTTTGCACTTGTATTAGTGTGGAAAAAACACTTTTTGCACTTGTGATAGTGTTGAAAAACCACTTTTCGCACTTGTGTTAGTGTTGAAAAACCACTTTTCGCACTTGTGTTAGTGTTGAAAAACCACTTTTCGCACTTGTGTTAGTGTTGAAAAACCACTTTTTGCACTTGTGTTGGTGCAGGAAACCACTTTTGCACTTGTGTTAGTGTGGAAAAACCACTTTTCGCACTTGTGTTAGTGTTGAAAAACCACTTTTCGCACTTGTGTTAGTGTTGAAAAACCACTTTTCGCACTTGTGTTGGTGCAGGAAACCACTTTTGCACTTGTATTAGTGTGGAAAAAACACTTTTTGCATTTGTGATAGTGTTGAAAAACCACTTTTCGCACTTGTGTTAGTGTTGAAAAACCACTTTTCGCACTTGTGTTAGTGTTGAAAAACCACTTTTCGCACTTGTGTTAGTGTTGAAAAACCACTTTTTGCAGTTGTGTTGGTGCAGGAAACCACTTTTGCACTTGTATTAGTGTGGAAAAACCACTTTTCGCACTTGTGTTAGTGTTGAAAAACCACTTTTCGCACTTGTGTTAGTGTTGAAAAACCACTTTTCGCACTTGTGTTGGTGCAGGAAACCACTTTTGCACTTGTATTAGTGTGGAAAAAACACTTTTCGCACTTGTGTTAGTGTTGAAAAACCACTTTTCGCACTTGTGTTGGTGCAGGAAACCACTTTTGCACTTGTATTAGTGTGGAAAAAACACTTTTCGCACTTGCGTTAGTGTTGAAAAAACACTTTTCGCACTTGTGTTAGTGTTGAAAAACCACTTTTCACACTTGTGTTAGTGTTAAAAAACCACTTTTCGCACTTGTGTTGGTGCAGGAAACCACTTTTGCACTTGTATTAGTGTGGAAGAAGCACTTTTCGCACTTGTGTTAGTGTTGAAAGACCACTTTTCGCACTTGTGTTAGTGTTGAAAAACCACTTTTCGCACTTGTGTTAGTGTTGAAAAACCACTTTTCGCACTTGTGTTAGTGTTGAAAAACCACTTTTCGCACTTGTGTTGGTGCAGGAAACCACTTTTGCACTTGTATTAGTGTGGAAAAAACACTTTTTGCACTTGTGATAGTGTTGAAAAACCACTTTTCGCACTTGTATTAGTGTTGAAAAACCACTTTTCGCACTTGTGTTGGTGCAGGAAACCACTTTTGCACTTGTATTAGTGTGGAAAAACCACTTTTCGCACTTGTGTTAGTGTTGAAAAACCACTTTTCGCACTTGTGTTAGTGTTGAAAAACCACTTTTCGCACTTGTGGGTGCAGGAAACCACTTTTGCACTTGTATTAGTGTGGAAAAAACACTTTTTGCACTTGTGATAGTGTTGAAAAACCACTTTTCGCATTTGTGTTAGTGTTGAAAAACCACTTTTCGCACTTATGTTAGTGTTGAAAAACCACTGTTCGCACTTGTGTTAGTGTTGAAAAACCACTTTTCGCACATGTGTTGGTGCAAGAAACCACTTTTGCACTTGTATTAGTGTGGAAAAAACACTTTTTGCACTTGTGATAGTGTTGAAAAACCACTTTTCGCACATGTGTTAGTGTTGAAAAACCACTTTTCGCACTTCTGTTGGTGCAGGAAACCACTTTTGCACTTGTATTAGTGTGGAAAAAACACTTTTCGCACTTGTGTTAGTGTTGAAAAACCACTTTTCGCACTTGTGTTAGTGTGGGAAAACCACTTTCTGCACTTGTGTTGGTGCAGGAAACCACTTTTGCACTTGTATTAGTGTGGAAAAAACACTTTTTGCACTTGTGATAGTGTTGAAAAACCACTTTTCGCACTTGTGTTAGTGTTGAAAAACCACTTTTCGCACTTGTGTTAGTGTTGAAAAACCACTTTTCGCACTTGTGTTGGTGCAGGAAACCACTTTTGCACTTGTATTAGTGTGGAAAAAACACTTTTTGCACTTGTGATAGTGTTGAAAAACCACTTTTCGCACTTGTGTTGGTGCAGGAAACCACTTTTGCACTTGTATTAGTGTGGAAAAAACACTTTTCGCACCTGTGTTAGTGTTGAAAAACCACTTTTCGCACTTGTGTTAGTGTTGAAAAACCACTTTTCGCACTTATGTTGGTGCAGCAAACCACTTTTGCACTTGTATTAGTGTGCAAAAAACACTTTTTGACCTTGTGATAGTGTTGAAAAACTACTTTTCGCACTTGTGTTAGTGTTGAAAAACCACTTTTCGCACTTGTGTTGGTGCAGGAAACCACTTTTGCACTTGTATTAGTGTGGAAAAACCACTTTTCGCACTTGTGTTAGTGTTGAAAAACCACTTTTTGCACTTGGGTTAGTGTTGAAAAACCACATTTCGCACTTGTGTTGGTGCAGGAAACCACTTTTGCACTTGTATTAGTGTGGAAAAAACACTTTTTGCACTTGTGATAGTGTTGAAAACCCACTTTTCGCACTTGTGTTAGTGTTGGAAAACCACTTTTCGCACTTGTGTTAGTGTTGAAAAACCACTTTTCGCACTTGTGTTGGTGCAGGAAACCACTTTTGCACTTGTATTAGTGTGGAAAAAACACTTTTCGCACTTGTGTTAGTGTTGAAAAAACACTTTTCGCACTTGTGTTAGTGTTGAAAAACCACTTTTCGCACTTGTGTTAGTGTTGAAAAACCACTTTTCGCACTTGTGTTAGTGTTGAAAAACCACTTTTCGCACTTGTGTTGGTGCAGGAAACCACTTTTGCACTTGTATTAGTGTGGAAAAAACACTTTTTGCACTTGTGATAGTGTTGAAAAACCACTTTTCGCACTTGTGTTAGTGTTGAAAAACCACTTTTCGCACTTGTGTTCGTGTTGAAAAACCACTTTTCGCACTTGTGTTGGTGCAGGAAACCACTTTTGCACTTGTATTAGTGTGGAAAAAACACTTTTTGCACTTGTGATAGTGTTGAAAAACCACATTTCGCACTTGTGTTAGTGTTGAAAAACCACTTTTCGCACTTGTGTTGGTGCAGGAAACCACTTTTGCACTTGTATTAGTGTGGAAAAAACACTTTTCGCACCTGTGTTAGTGTTGAAAAACCACTTTTCGCACTTGTGTTAGTGTTGAAAAACCACTTTTCGCACTTGTGTTGGTGCAGCAAACCACTTTTGCACTTGTATTAGTGTGCAAAAAACACTTTTTGACCTTGTGATAGTGTTGAAAAACTACTTTTCGCACTTGTGTTAGTGTTGAAAAACCACTTTTCGCACTTGTGTTGGTGCAGGAAACCACTTTTGCACTTGCATTAGTGTGGAAAAACCACTTTTCGCACTTGTGTTAGTGTTGAAAAACCACTTTTTGCACTTGGGTTAGTGTTGAAAAACCACATTTCGCACTTGTGTTGGTGCAGGAAACCACTTTTGCACTTGTATTAGTGTGGAAAAAACACTTTTTGCACTTGTGATAGTGTTGAAAACCCACTTTTCGCACTTGTGTTAGTGTTGGAAAACCACTTTTCGCACTTGTGTTAGTGTTGAAAAACCACTTTTCGCACTTGTGTTGGTGCAGGAAACCACTTTTGCACTTGTATTAGTGTGGAAAAAACACTTTTCGCACTTGTGTTAGTGTTGAAAAAACACTTTTCGCACTTGTGTTAGTGTTGAAAAACCACTTTTCGCACTTGTGTTAGTGTTGAAAAACCACTTTTCGCACTTGTGTTAGTGTTAAAAAAAACCCTTTTCGCACTTGTGTTGGTGCAGGAAACCACTTTTGCACTTGTATTAGTGTGGAAAAAGCACTTTTCGCACTTGTGTTAGTGTTGAAAGACCACTTTTCGCACTTGTGTTAGTGTTGAAAAACCACTTTTCACACTTGTGTTTGTGCAGGAAACCACTTTTGCACTTTATTAGTGTGGTAAAACCACTTTTTGCACTTGTGTTAGTGTTGAAAAACCACTTTTCGCACTTGTGTTAGTGTTGAAAAACCACTTTTCGCACTTGTGTTGGTGCAGGAAACCACTTTTGCACTTGTATTAGTGTGGAAAAAACACTTTTTGCACTTGTGATAGTGTTGAAAAACCACTTTTCGCACTTGTGTTAGTGTTGAAAAACCACTTTTCGCACTTGTGTTAGTGTTGAAAAACCACTTTTCGCACTTGTGTTAGTGTTGAAAAACCACTTTTTGCACTTGTGTTGGTGCAGGAAACCACTTTTGCACTTGTATTAGTGTGGAAAAACCACTTTTCGCACTTGTGTTAGTGTTGAAAAACCACTTTTCGCACTTGTGTTAGTGTTGAAAAACCACTTTTCGCACTTGTGTTGGTGCAGGAAACCACTTTTGCACTTGTATTAGTGTGGAAAAAACACTTTTTGCATTTGTGATAGTGTTGAAAAACCACTTTTCGCACTTGTGTTAGTGTTGAAAAAACACTTTTCGCACTTGTGTTAGTGTTGAAAAACCACTTTTCGCACTTGTGTTAGTGTTGAAAAACCACTTTTTGCAGTTGTGTTGGTGCAGGAAACCACTTTTGCACTTGTATTAGTGTGGAAAAACCACTTTTCGCACTTGTGTTAGTGTTGAAAAACCACTTTTCGCACTTGTGTTAGTGTTGAAAAACCACTTTTCGCACTTGTGTTGGTGCAGGAAACCACTTTTGCACTTGTATTAGTGTGGAAAAAACACTTTTCGCACTTGTGTTAGTGTTGAACAACCACTTTTCGCACTTGTGTTGGTGCAGGAAACCACTTTTGCACTTGTATTAGTGTGGAAAAAACACTTTTCGCACTTGTGTTAGTGTTGAAAAAACACTTTTCGCACTTGTGTTAGTGTTGAAAAACCACTTTTCGCACTTGTGTTAGTGTTAAAAAACCACTTTTCGCACTTGTGTTGGTGCAGGAAACCACTTTTGCACTTGTATTAGTGTGGAAGAAGCACTTTTCGCACTTGTGTTAGTGTTGAAAGACCACTTTTCGCACTTGTGTTAGTGTTGAAAAACCACTTTTTGCACTTGTGTTAGTGTTAAAAAACCACTTTTCGCACTTGTGTTAGTGTTGAAAACCCACTTTTCGCACTTGTGTTGGTGCAGGAAACCACTTTTGCACTTGTATTAGTGTGGAAAAAACACTTTTTGCACTTGTGATAGTGTTGAAAAACCACTTTTCGCACTTGTATTAGTGTTGAAAAACCACTTTTCGCACTTGTGTTGGTGCAGGAAACCACTTTTGCACTTGTATTAGTGTGGAAAAACCACTTTTCGCACTTGTGTTAGTGTTGAAAAACCACTTTTCGCACTTGTGTTAGTGTTGAAAAACCACTTTTCGCACTTGTGGGTGCAGGAAACCACTTTTGCACTTGTATTAGTGTGGAAAAAACACTTTTTGCACTTGTGATAGTGTTGAAAAACCACTTTTCGCATTTGTGTTAGTGTTGAAAAACCACTTTTTGCACTTATGTTAGTGTTGAAAAACCACTGTTCGCACTTGTGTTAGTGTTGAAAAACCACTTTTCGCACATGTATTGGTGCAAGAAACCACTTTTGCACTTGTATTAGTGTGGAAAAAACACTTTTTGCACTTGTGATAGTGTTGAAAAACCACTTTTCGCACATGTGTTAGTGTTGAAAAACCACTTTTCGCACTTCTGTTGGTGCAGGAAACCACTTTTGCACTTGTATTAGTGTGGAAAAACCACTTTTCGCACTTGTGTTAGTGTTGAAAAACCACTTTTCGCACTTGTGTTAGTGTTGAAAAACCACATTTCGCACTTGTGTTGGTGCAGGAAACCACTTTTGCACTTGTATTAGTGTGGAAAAAACACTTTTTGCACTTGTGATAGTGTTGAAAACCCACTTTTCGCACTTGTGTTAGTGTTGGAAAACCACTTTTCGCACTTGTGTTAGTGTTGAAAAACCACTTTTCGCACTTGTGTTGGTGCAGGAAACCACTTTTGCACTTGTATTAGTGTGGAAAAAACACTTTTCGCACTTGTGTTAGTGTTGAAAAAACACTTTTCGCACTTGTGTTAGTGTTGAAAAACCACTTTTCGCACTTGTGTTAGTGTTGAAAAACCACTTTTCGCACTTGTGTTAGTGTTAAAAAACCCCTTTTCGCACTTGTGTTGGTGCAGGAAACCACTTTTGCACTTGTATTAGTGTGGAAAAAGCACTTTTCGCACTTGTGTTAGTGTTGAAAGACCACTTTTCGCACTTGTGTTAGTGTTGAAAAACCACTTTTCACACTTGTGTTGGTGCAGGAAACCACTTTTGCACTTGTATTAGTGTGGAAAAACCACTTTTCGCACTTGTGTTAGTGTTGAAAAACCACTTTTCGCACTTGTGTTAGTGTTGAAAAACCACTTTTCGCACTTGTGTTGGTGCAGGAAACCACTTTTGCACTTGTATTAGTGTGGAAAAAACACTTTTTGCACTTGTGATAGTGTTGAAAAACCACTTTTCGCACTTGTGTTAGTGTTGAAAAACCACTTTTCGCACTTGTGTTAGTGTTGAAAAACCACTTTTCGCACTTGTGTTAGTGTTGAAAAACCACTTTTTGCACTTGTGTTGGTGCAGGAAACCACTTTTGCACTTGTGTTAGTGTGGAAAAACCACTTTTCGCACTTGTGTTAGTGTTGAAAAACCACTTTTCGCACTTGTGTTAGTGTTGAAAAACCACTTTTCGCACTTGTGTTGGTGCAGGAAACCACTTTTGCACTTGTATTAGTGTGGAAAAAACACTTTTTGCATTTGTGATAGTGTTGAAAAACCACTTTTCGCACTTGTGTTTAGTGTTGAAAAACCACTTTTCGCACTTGTGTTAGTGTTGAAAAACCACTTTTCGCACTTGTGTTAGTGTTGAAAAACCACTTTTTGCAGTTGTGTTGGTGCAGGAAACCACTTTTGCACTTGTATTAGTGTGGAAAAACCACTTTTCGCACTTGTGTTAGTGTTGAAAACCACTTTTCGCACTTGTGTTAGTGTTGAAAAACACTTTTCGCACTTGTGTTGGTGCAGGAAACCACTTTTGCACTTGTATTAGTGTGGAAAAAACACTTTTCGCACTTGTGTTAGTGTTGAAAAACCACTTTTCGCACTTGTGTTGGTGCAGGAAACCACTTTTGCACTTGTATTAGTGTGGAAAAAACACTTTTCGCACTTGCGTTAGTGTTGAAAAAAACACTTTTCGCACTTGTGTTAGTGTTGAAAAACCACTTTTCACACTTGTGTTAGTGTTAAAAAACCACTTTTCGCACTTGTGTTGGTGCAGGAAACCACTTTTGCACTTGTATTAGTGTGGAAGAAGCACTTTTCGCACTTGTGTTAGTGTTGAAAGACCACTTTTCGCACTTGTGTTAGTGTTGAAAAACCACTTTTCGCACTTGTGTTAGTGTTGAAAAACCACTTTTCGCACTTGTGTTAGTGTTGAAAAACCACTTTTCGCACTTGTGTTGGTGCAGGAAACCACTTTTGCACTTGTATTAGTGTGGAAAAAACACTTTTTGCACTTGTGATAGTGTTGAAAAACCACTTTTCGCACTTGTATTAGTGTTGAAAAACCACTTTTCGCACTTGTGTTGGTGCAGGAAACCACTTTTGCACTTGTATTAGTGTGGAAAAACCACTTTTCGCACTTGTGTTAGTGTTGAAAAACCACTTTTCGCACTTGTGTTAGTGTTGAAAAACCACTTTTCGCACTTGTGGGTGCAGGAAACCACTTTTGCACTTGTATTAGTGTGGAAAAAACACTTTTTGCACTTGTGATAGTGTTGAAAAACCACTTTTCGCATTTGTGTTAGTGTTGAAAAACCACTTTTCGCACTTATGTTAGTGTTGAAAAACCACTGTTCGCACTTGTGTTAGTGTTGAAAAACCACTTTTCGCACATGTGTTGGTGCAAGAAACCACTTTTGCACTTGTATTAGTGTGGAAAAAACACTTTTTGCACTTGTGATAGTGTTGAAAAACCACTTTTCGCACATGTGTTAGTGTTGAAAAACCACTTTTCGCACTTCTGTTGGTGCAGGAAACCACTTTTGCACTTGTATTAGTGTGGAAAAAACACTTTTCGCACTTGTGTTAGTGTTGAAAAACCACTTTTCGCACTTGTGTTAGTGTGGGAAAACCACTTTCTGCACTTGTGTTGGTGCAGGAAACCACTTTTGCACTTGTATTAGTGTGGAAAAAACACTTTTTGCACTTGTGATAGTGTTGAAAAACCACTTTTCGCACTTGTGTTAGTGTTGAAAAACCACTTTTCGCACTTGTGTTAGTGTTGAAAAACCACTTTTCGCACTTGTGTTGGTGCAGGAAACCACTTTTGCACTTGTATTAGTGTGGAAAAAACACTTTTTGCACTTGTGATAGTGTTGAAAAACCACTTTTCGCACTTGTGTTGGTGCAGGAAACCACTTTTGCACTTGTATTAGTGTGGAAAAAACACTTTTCGCACCTGTGTTAGTGTTGAAAAACCACTTTTCGCACTTGTGTTAGTGTTGAAAAACCACTTTTCGCACTTATGTTGGTGCAGCAAACCACTTTTGCACTTGTATTAGTGTGCAAAAAACACTTTTTGACCTTGTGATAGTGTTGAAAAACTACTTTTCGCACTTGTGTTAGTGTTGAAAAACCACTTTTCGCACTTGTGTTGGTGCAGGAAACCACTTTTGCACTTGTATTAGTGTGGGAAAAACCACTTTTCGCACTTGTGTTAGTGTTGAAAAACCACTTTTTGCACTTGGGTTAGTGTTGAAAAACCACATTTCGCACTTGTGTTGGTGCAGGAAACCACTTTTGCACTTGTATTAGTGTGGAAAAAACACTTTTTGCACTTGTGATAGTGTTGAAAACCCACTTTTCGCACTTGTGTTAGTGTTGGAAAACCACTTTTCGCACTTGTGTTAGTGTTGAAAAACCACTTTTCGCACTTGTGTTGGTGCAGGAAACCACTTTTGCACTTGTATTAGTGTGGAAAAAACACTTTTCGCACTTGTGTTAGTGTTGAAAAAACACTTTTCGCACTTGTGTTAGTGTTGAAAAACCACTTTTCGCACTTGTGTTAGTGTTGAAAAACCACTTTTCGCACTTGTGTTAGTGTTAAAAAACCCCTTTTCGCACTTGTGTTGGTGCAGGAAACCACTTTTGCACTTGTATTAGTGTGGAAAAAGCACTTTTCGCACTTGTGTTAGTGTTGAAAGACCACTTTTCGCACTTGTGTTAGTGTTGAAAAACCACTTTTCACACTTGTGTTGGTGCAGGAAACCACTTTTGCACTTTATTAGTGTGGAAAAACCACTTTTTGCACTTGTCTTAGTGTTGAAAAACCACTTTTCGCACTTGTGTTAGTGTTGAAAAACCACTTTTCGCACTTGTGTTGGTGCAGTAAACCACTTTTGCACTTGTATTAGTGTGGAAAAAACACTTTTTGCACTTGTGATAGTGTTGAAAAACCACTTTTCGCGCTTGTGTTAGTGTTGAAAAACCACTTTTCGCACTTGTGTTAGTGTTGAAAAACCACTTTTCGCACTTGTGTTAGTGTTGAAAAACCACTTTTTGCACTTGTGTTGGTGCAGGAAACCACTTTTGCACTTGTATTAGTGTGGAAAAACCACTTTTCGCACTTGTGTTAGTGTTGAAAAACCACTTTTCGCACTTGTGTTAGTGTTGAAAAACCACTTTTCGCACTTGTGTTGGTGCAGGAAACCACTTTTGCACTTGTATTAGTGTGGAAAAAACACTTTTTGCATTTGTGATAGTGTTGAAAAACCACTTTTCGCACTTGTGTTAGTGTTGAAAAAACACTTTTCGCACTTGTGTTAGTGTTGAAAAACCACTTTTCGCACTTGTGTTAGTGTTGAAAAACCACTTTTTGCAGTTGTGTTGGTGCAGGAAACCACTTTTGCACTTGTATTAGTGTGGAAAAACCACTTTTCGCACTTGTGTTAGTGTTGAAAAACCACTTTTCGCACTTGTGTTAGTGTTGAAAAACCACTTTTCGCACTTGTGTTGGTGCAGGAAACCACTTTTGCACTTGTATTAGTGTGGAAAAAACACTTTTCGCACTTGTGTTAGTGTTGAAAAACCACTTTTCGCACTTGTGTTGGTGCAGGAAACCACTTTTGCACTTGGGAAAAAACACTTTTTGCACTTGTGATAGTGTTGAAAAACCACTTTTCGCACTTGTGTTAGTGTTGAAAAACCACTTTTCGCACATGTGTTAGTGTTGAAAACCACTTTTCGCACTTGTGTTAGTGTTGAAAAACAACTTTTCGCACTTGTGTTGGTGCAGGAAACCACTTTTGCACTTGTATTAGTGTGGAAAAAACACTTTTTGCACTTGTGATAGTGTAGTAAAACCACATTTCGCACTTGTGTTAGTGTTGAAAAACCACTTTTCACACTTGTGTTGGTGCAGGAAACCACTTTTGCACTTGTATTAGTGTGGAAAAAACACTTTTCGCACTTGTGTTAGTATTGAAAAACCACTTTTCGCACTTGTGTTAGTGTTGAAAAACCACTTTTCGCACTTGTGTTGGTGCAGCAAACCACTTTTGCACTTGTATTAGTGTGCAAAAAACACTTTTTGCACTTGTGATAGTGTTGAAAAACCACTTTTCGCACTTGTGTTAGTGTTGAAAAACCACTTTTCGCACTTCTGTTGGTGCAGGAAACCACTTTTGCACTTGTATTAATGTGGAAAAACCACTTTTCGCACTTGTGTTAGTGTTGAAAAACCACTTTTCGCACTTGTGTTAGTGTTGAAAAACCACTTTTCGCACTTGTGTTGGTGCAGGAAACCACTTTTGCACTTGTATTAGTGTGGAAAAAACACTTTTTGCACTTGTGATAGTGTTGAAAAACCACTTTTCGCACTTGTGTTAGTGTTGAAAAACCACTTTTCGCACTTGTGTTAGTGTTGAAAAACCACTTTTCGCACTTGTGTTGGTGCAGGAAACCACTTTTGCACTTGTATTAGTGTGGAAAAAAGCACTTTTTGCACTTGTGATAGTGTTGAAAAACCACTTTTCGCACTTTTATTAGTGTTGAAAAACCACTTTTCGCACTTGTGTTGGTGCAGGAAACCACTTTTGCACTTGTATTAGTGTGGAAAAACCACTTTTCGCACTTGTGTTAGTGTTGAAAAACCACTTTTCGCACTTGTGTTAGTGTTGAAAAACCACTTTTCGCACTTGTGTTGGTGCAAGAAACCACTTTTGCACTTGTATTAGTGTGGAAAAAACACTTTTTGCACTTGTGATAGTGTTGAAAAACCACTTTTCGCACTTGTGTTAGTGTTGAAAAACCACTTTTCGCACTTATGTTAGTGTTGAAAAACCACTTTTCGCACTTGTGTTGGTGCAGGAAATCACTTTTGCACTTGTATTAGTGTGGAAAAAACACTTCTCGCACTTGTGTTAGTGTTGAAAAACCACTTTCTGCACTTGTGTTAGTGTTGAAAAACCACTTTTCGCACTTGTGTTAGTGTTGAAAAACCACTTTTCGCACTTGTGTTGGTGCAGGAAACCACTTTTGCACTTGTATTAGTGTGGAAAAAACACTTTTTGCACTTGTGATAGTGTTGAAAACCACTTTTCGCACTTGTGTTAGTGTTGAAAAACAACCCTTTCGCACTTCTGTTGGTGCAGGAAAACCACTTTTGCACTTGTGATAGTGTTGAAAAACCACTTTTCGCACTTGTGATAGTGTTGAAAAACCACTTTTCGCACTTGTGTTGGTGCAGGAAACCACTTTTGCACTTGTATTAGTGTGGAAAACCACTTTTCGCACTTGTGTTAGTGTTGAAAAACCACTTTTCGCACTTGTGTTAGTGTTGTAAAACCACTTTTTGCACTTGTGTTGGTGCAGGAAACCACTTTTGCACTTGTATTAGTGTGGAAAAAACACTTTTTGCACTTGTGATAGTGTTGAAAAACCACATTTCGCACTTGTGTTAGTGTTGAAAAACCACTTTTCGCACTTGTGTTGGTGCAGGAAACCACTTTTGCACTTGTATTAGTGTGGAAAAAACATTTTTCGCACTTGTGTTAGTGTTGAAAAACCACTTTTCGCACTTGTGTTAGTGTTGAAAAACCACTTTTCGCACTTGTGTTAGTGTTGAAAAACCACTTTTCGCACTTGTGTTGGTGCAGGAAACCACTTTTCGCACTTGTGTTGGTGCAGGAAACCACTTTTGCACTTGTATTAGTGTGGAAAAAACACTTTTTGCACTTGTGATAGTGTTGAAAAACCACATTTCGCACTTGTGCTAGTGTTGAAAAACCACTTTTCGCACTTGGGTTGGTGCAGGAAACCACTTTTGCACTTGTATTAGTGTGGAAAAAACACTTTTCGCACTTGTGTTAGTGTTGAAAAACCACTTTTCGCACTTGTGTTAGTGTTGAAAAACCACTTTTCGCACTTGTGTTAGTGTTGAAAAACCACTTTTCGCACTTGTGTTGGTGCAGGAAACCACTTTTGCACTTGTATGAGTGTGGAAAAAATACTATTTGCACTTGTGATAGTGTTGAAAAACCACTTTTCGCACTTGTGTTAGTGTTGAAAAACCACTTTTCGCACTTCTGTTGGTGCAGGAAACCACTTTTGCTCTTGTATTAGTGTGGAAAAAACACTTTTCGCACTTGTGTTAGTGTTGAAAAACCACTTTTCGCACTTGTGTTAGTGTTGAAAAACCACTTTTCGCACTTGTGTTGGTGCAGGAAACTACTTTTGCACTTGTATTAGTGTGGAAAAAACACTTTTTGCACTTGTGATAGTGTTGAAAAACCACTTTTCGCACTTGTGTTAGTGTTGAAAAGCCACTTTTCGCACTTGTGTTAGTGTTGAAAAACCACTTTTCGCACTTGTGTTGGTGCAGGAAACCACTTTTGCACTTGTATTAGTGTGGAAAAAACACTTTTTGCACTTGTGATAGTGTTGAAAAACCACTTTTCGCACTTGTATTAGTGTTGAAAAACCACTTTTCGCACTTGTGTTGGTGCAGGAAACCACTTTTGCACTTGTATTAGTGTGGAAAAACCACTTTTCGCACTTGTGTTAGTGTTGAAAAACCACTTTTCGCACTTGTGTTAGTGTTGAAAAACCACTTTTCGCACTTGTGTTGGTGCAAGAAACCACTTTTGCACTTGTATTAGTGTGGAAAAAACACTTTTTGCACTTGTGATAGTGTTGAAAAACCACTTTTCGCACTTGTGTTAGTGTTGAGAAACCACTTTTCGCACTTGTGTTAGTGTTGAAAAAGCACTTTTCGCACTTGTGTTGGTGCAGGAAACCACTTTTGCACTTGTATTAGTGTGGAAAAAACATTTTTCGCACTTGTGTTAGTGTTGAAAAACCACTTTTCGCACTTGTGTTAGTGTTGAAAAACCACTTTTCGCACTTGTGTTAGTGTTGAAAAACCACTTTTCGCACTTGTGTTGGTGCAGGAAACCACTTTTCGCACTTGTGTTGGTGCAGGAAACCACTTTTGCACTTGTATTAGTGTGGAAAAAACACTTTTTGCACTTGTGATTGTGTTGAAAAACCACATTTCGCACTTGTGTTAGTGTTGAAAAACCACTTTTCGCACTTGTGTTGGTGCAGGAAACCACTTTTGCACTTGTATTAGTGTGGAAAAAACACTTTTCGCACTTGTGTTAGTGTTGAAAAACCACTTTTCGCACTTGTGTTAGTGTTGAAAAACCACTTTTCGCACTTGTTTTGGTGCAGCAAACCACTTTTGCACTTGTATTAGTGTGCAAAAAACACTTTTTGCACTTGTGATAATGTTGAAAAACCACTTTTCGCACTTGTGATAGTGTTGAAAAACCACTTTTCGCACTTGTGTTGGTGCAGGAAACCACTTTTGCACTTGTATTAGTGTGGAAAAACCACTTTTCGCACTTG
Organism: Myxine glutinosa; assembly: GCF_964187855.1. Classification (NCBI taxonomy): domain Eukaryota; kingdom Metazoa; phylum Chordata; class Myxini; order Myxiniformes; family Myxinidae; genus Myxine; species Myxine glutinosa. The sequence continues at coordinate 22,343 of NW_027616994.1, forward strand.
TGTTAGTGTTGAAAAACCACTTTTCGCACTTGTGTTAGTGTTGAAAAACCACTTTTCGCACTTGTGTTGGTGCAGGAAACCACTTTTGCACTTGTATTAGTGTGGAAAAAACACTTTTTGCACTTGTGATAGTGTTGAAAAACCACTTTTCGCACTTGTATTAGTGTTGAAAAACCACTTTTCGCACTTGTGTTAGTGTTGAAAAACCACTTTTCGCACTTGTGTTGGTGCAGGAAACCACTTTTGCACTTGTATTAGTGTGGAAAAAACACTTTTCGCACTTGTGTTAGTGTTGAAAAACCACTTTTCGCACTTGTGTTGGTGCAGGAAACCACTTTTGCACTTGGGAAAAAACACTTTTTGCACTTGTGATAGTGTTGAAAAACCACTTTTCGCACTTGTGTTAGTGTTGAAAACCACTTTTCGCACTTGTGTTAGTGTTGAAAAACAACTTTTCGCACTTGTGTTGGTGCAGGAAACCACTTTTGCACTTGTATTAGTGTGGAAAAAACACTTTTTGCACTTGTGATAGTGTAGTAAAACCACATTTCGCACTTGTGTTAGTGTTGAAAAACCACTTTTCACACTTGTGTTGGTGCAGGAAACCACTTTTGCACTTGTATTAGTGTGGAAAAAACACTTTTCGCACTTGTGTTAGTATTGAAAAACCACTTTTCGCACTTGTGTTAGTGTTGAAAAACCACTTTTCGCACTTGTGTTGGTGCAGCAAACCACTTTTGCACTTGTATTAGTGTGCAAAAAACACTTTTTGCACTTGTGATAGTGTTGAAAAACCACTTTTCGCACTTGTGTTAGTGTTGAAAAACCACTTTTCGCACTTCTGTTGGTGCAGGAAACCACTTTTGCACTTGTATTAGTGTGGAAAAACCACTTTTCGCACTTGTGTTAGTGTTGAAAAACCACTTTTCGCACTTGTGTTAGTGTTGAAAAACCACTTTTCGCACTTGTGTTGGTGCAGGAAACCACTTTTGCACTTGTATTAGTGTGGAAAAAACACTTTTTGCACTTGTGATAGTGTTGAAAAACCACTTTTCGCACTTGTGTTAGTGTTGAAAAACCACTTTTCGCACTTGTGTTAGTGTTGAAAAACCACTTTTCGCACTTGTGTTGGTGCAGGAAACCACTTTTGCACTTGTATTAGTGTGGAAAAAACACTTTTTGCACTTGTGATAGTGTTGAAAAACCACTTTTCGCACTTTTATTAGTGTTGAAAAACCACTTTTCGCACTTGTGTTGGTGCAGGAAACCACTTTTGCACTTGTATTAGTGTGGAAAAACCACTTTTCGCACTTGTGTTAGTGTTGAAAAACCACTTTTCGCACTTGTGATAGTGTTGAAAAACCACTTTTCGCACTTGTGTTAGTGTTGAAAAACCACTTTTCGCACTTATGTTAGTGTTGAAAAACAACTTTTCGCACTTGTGTTGGTGCAGGAAACCACTTTTGCACTTGTATTAGTGTGGAAAAAACACTTTTTGCACTTGTGATAGTGTAGTAAAACCACATTTCGCACTTGTGTTAGTGTTGAAAAACCACTTTTCACACTTGTGTTGGTGCAGGAAACCACTTTTGCACTTGTATTAGTGTGGAAAAAACACTTTTCGCACTTGTGTTAGTATTGAAAAACCACTTTTCGCACTTGTGTTAGTGTTGAAAAACCACTTTTCGCACTTGTGTTGGTGCAGCAAACCACTTTTGCACTTGTATTAGTGTGCAAAAAACACTTTTTGCACTTGTGATAGTGTTGAAAAACCACTTTTCGCACTTGTGTTAGTGTTGAAAAACCACTTTTCGCACTTCTGTTGGTGCAGGAAACCACTTTTGCACTTGTATTAGTGTGGAAAAACCACTTTTCGCACTTGTGTTAGTGTTGAAAAACCACTTTTCGCACTTGTGTTAGTGTTGAAAAACCACTTTTCGCACTTGTGTTGGTGCAGGAAACCACTTTTGCACTTGTATTAGTGTGGAAAAAACACTTTTTGCACTTGTGATAGTGTTGAAAAACCACTTTTCGCACTTGTGTTAGTGTTGAAAAACCACTTTTCGCACTTGTGTTAGTGTTGAAAAACCACTTTTCGCACTTGTGTTGGTGCAGGAAACCACTTTTGCACTTGTATTAGTGTGGAAAAAACACTTTTTGCACTTGTGATAGTGTTGAAAAACCACTTTTCGCACTTTTATTAGTGTTGAAAAACCACTTTTCGCACTTGTGTTGGTGCAGGAAACCACTTTTGCACTTGTATTAGTGTGGAAAAACCACTTTTCGCACTTGTGTTAGTGTTGAAAAACCACTTTTCGCACTTGTGATAGTGTTGAAAAACCACTTTTCGCACTTGTGTTAGTGTTGAAAAACCACTTTTCGCACTTATGTTAGTGTTGAAAAACCACTTTTCGCACTTGTGTTGGTGCAGGAAATCACTTTTGCACTTGTATTAGTGTGGAAAAAACACTTCTCGCACTTGTGTTAGTGTTGAAAAACCACTTTTTGCACTTGTGTTAGTGTTGAAAAACCACTTTTCGCACTTGTGTTAGTGTTGAAAAACCACTTTTCGCACTTGTGTTGGTGCAGGAAACCACTTTTGCACTTGTATTAGTGTGGAAAAAACACTTTTTGCACTTGTGATAGTGTTGAAAACCACTTTTCGCACTTGTGTTAGTGTTGAAAAACAACCCTTTCGCACTTCTGTTGGTGCAGGAAAACCACTTTTGCACTTGTGATAGTGTTGAAAAACCACTTTTCGCACTTGTGATAGTGTTGAAAAACCACTTTTCGCACTTGTGTTGGTGCAGGAAACCACTTTTGCACTTGTATTAGTGTGGAAAAACCACTTTTCGCACTTGTGTTAGTGTTGAAAAACCACTTTTCGCACTTGTGTTAGTGTTGTAAAACCACTTTTTGCACTTGTGTTGGTGCAGGAAACCACTTTTGCACTTGTATTAGTGTGGAAAAAACACTTTTTGCACTTGTGATAGTGTTGAAAAACCACATTTCGCACTTGTGTTAGTGTTGAAAAACCACTTTTCGCACTTGTGTTGGTGCAGGAAACCACTTTTGCACTTGTATTAGTGTGGAAAAAACATTTTTCGCACTTGTGTTAGTGTTGAAAAACCACTTTTCGCACTTGTGTTAGTGTTGAAAAACCACTTTTCGCACTTGTGTTAGTGTTGAAAAACCACTTTTCGCACTTGTGTTGGTGCAGGAAACCACTTTTCGCACTTGTGTTGGTGCAGGAAACCACTTTTGCACTTGTATTAGTGTGGAAAAAACACTTTTTGCACTTGTGATAGTGTTGAAAAACCACATTTTGCACTTGTGTTAGTGTTGAAAAACCACTTTTCGCACTTGTGTTGGTGCAGGAAACCACTTTTGCACTTGTATTAGTGTGGAAAAAACACTTTTCGCACTTGTGTTAGTGTTGAAAAACCACTTTTCGCACTTGTGTTAGTGTTGAAAAACCACTTTTCGCACTTGTTTTGGTGCAGCAAACCACTTTTGCACTTGTATTAGTGTGCAAAAAGTGATAGTGTTGAAAAACCACTTTTCGCACTCGTGATAGTGTTGAAAAACCACTTTTCGCACTTGTGTTGGTGCAGCAAACCACTTTTGCACTTGTATTAGTGTGGAAAAACCACTTTTCGCACTTGTGTTAGTGTTGAAAAACCACTTTTCGCACTTGTGTTAGTGTTGAAAAACCACTTTTCGCACTTGTGTTGGTGCAGGAAACCACTTTTGCACTTGTATTAGTGTGGAAAAAACACTTTTTGCACTTGTGATAGTGTTGAAAAACCACTTTTCGCACTTGTATTAGTGTTGAAAAACCACTTTTCGCACTTGTGTTGGTGCAGGAAACCACTTTTGCACTTGTATTAGTGTGGAAAAACCACTTTTCGCACTTGTGTTAGTGTTGAAAAACCACTTTTCGCACTTGTGTTAGTGTTGAAAAACCACTTTTCGCACTTGTGGGTGCAGGAAACCACTTTTGCACTTGTATTAGTGTGGAAAAAACACTTTTTGCACTTGTGATAGTGTTGAAAAACCACTTTTCGCACTTGTGTTAGTGTTGAAAAACCACTTTTCGCACTTATGTTAGTGTTGAAAAACCACTTTTCGCACTTGGGTTGGTGCAGGAAACCACTTTTGCACTTGTATTAGTGTGGAAAAAACACTTTTCGCACTTGTGTTAGTGTTGAAAAACCACTTTTCGCACTTGTGTTAGTGTTGAAAAACCACTTTTCGCACTTGTGTTAGTGTTGAAAAACCACTTTTCGCACTTGTGTTGGTGCAGGAAACCACTTTTGCACTTGTATGAGTGTGGAAAAAATACTTTTTGCACTTGTGATAGTGTTGAAAAACCACTTTTCGCACTTGTGTTAGTGTTGAAAAACCACTTTTCGCACTTCTGTTGGTGCAGGAAACCACTTTTGCACTTGTATTAGTGTGGAAAAAACACTTTTCGCACTTGTGTTAGTGTTGAAAAACCACTTTTCGCACTTGTGTTAGTGTTGAAAAACCACTTTTCGCACTTGTGTTGGTGCAGGAAACTACTTTTGCACTTGTATTAGTGTGGAAAAAACACTTTTTGCACTTGTGATAGTGTTGAAAAACCACTTTTCGCACTTGTGTTAGTGTTGAAAAACCACTTTTCGCACTTGTGTTAGTGTTGAAAAACCACTTTTCGCACTTGTGTTGGTGCAGGAAACCACTTTTGCACTTGTATTAGTGTGGAAAAAACACTTTTTGCACTTGTGATAGTGTTGAAAAACCACTTTTCGCACTTGTATTAGTGTTGAAAAACCACTTTTCGCACTTGTGTTGGTGCAGGAAACCACTTTTGCACTTGTATTAGTGTGGAAAAACCACTTTTCGCACTTGTGTTAGTGTTGAAAAACCACTTTTCGCACTTGTGTTAGTGTTGAAAAACCACTTTTCGCACTTGTGTTGGTGCAAGAAACCACTTTTGCACTTGTATTAGTGTGGAAAAAACACTTTTTGCACTTGTGATAGTGTTGAAAAACCACTTTTCGCACTTGTGTTAGTGTTGAGAAACCACTTTTCGCACTTGTGTTAGTGTTGAAAAAGCACTTTTCGCACTTGTGTTGGTGCAGGAAACCACTTTTGCACTTGTATTAGTGTGGAAAAAACATTTTTCGCACTTGTGTTAGTGTTGAAAAACCACATTTCGCACTTGTGTTAGTGTTGAAAAACCACTTTTCGCACTTGTGTTAGTGTTGAAAAACCACTTTTCGCACTTGTGTTGGTGCAGGAAACCACTTTTCGCACTTGTGTTGGTGCAGGAAACCACTTTTGCACTTGTATTAGTGTGGAAAAAACACTTTTTGCACTTGTGATTGTGTTGAAAAACCACATTTCGCACTTGTGTTAGTGTTGAAAAACCACTTTTCGCACTTGTGTTGGTGCAGGAAACCACTTTTGCACTTGTATTAGTGTGGGAAAAACACTTTTCGCACTTGTGTTAGTGTTGAAAAACCACTTTTCGCACTTATGTTAGTGTTGAAAAACCACTTTTCGCACTTGTTTTGGTGCAGCAAACCACTTTTGCACTTGTATTAGTGTGCAAAAAACACTTTTTGCACTTGTGATAGTGTTGAAAAACCACTTTTCGCACTTGTGATAGTGTTGAAAAACCACTTTTCGCACTTGTGTTGGTGCAGGAAACCACTTTTGCACTTGTATTAGTGTGGAAAAACCACTTTTCGCACTTGTGTTAGTGTTGAAAAACCACTTTTCGCACTTGTGTTAGTGTTGAAAAACCACTTTTCGCACTTGTGTTGGTGCAGGAAACCACTTTTGCACTTGTATTAGTGTGGAAAAAACACTTTTTGCACTTGTGATAGTGTTGAAAAACCACTTTTCGCACTTGTATTAGTGTTGAAAAACCACTTTTCGCACTTGTGTTAGTGTTGAAAAACCACTTTTCGCACTTGTGTTGGTGCAGGAAACCACTTTTGCACTTGTATTAGTGTGGAAAAAACACTTTTCGCACTTGTGTTAGTGTTGAAAAACCACTTTTCGCACTTGTGTTGGTGCAGGAAACCACTTTTGCACTTGGGAAAAAACACTTTTTGCACTTGTGATAGTGTTGAAAAACCACTTTTCGCACTTGTGTTAGTGTTGAAAAACCACTTTTCGCACTTGTGTTAGTGTTGAAAACCACTTTTCGCACTTGTGTTAGTGTTGAAAAACAACTTTTCGCACTTGTGTTGGTGCAGGAAACCACTTTTGCACTTGTATTAGTGTGGAAAAAACACTTTTTGCACTTGTGATAGTGTAGTAAAACCACATTTCGCACTTGTGTTAGTGTTGAAAAACCACTTTTCACACTTGTGTTGGTGCAGGAAACCACTTTTGCACTTGTATTAGTGTGGAAAAAACACTTTTCGCACTTGTGTTAGTATTGAAAAACCACTTTTCGCACTTGTGTTAGTGTTGAAAAACCACTTTTCGCACTTGTGTTGGTGCAGCAAACCACTTTTGCACTTGTATTAGTGTGCAAAAAACACTTTTTGCACTTGTGATAGTGTTGAAAAACCACTTTTCGCACTTGTGTTAGTGTTGAAAAACCACTTTTCGCACTTCTGTTGGTGCAGGAAACCACTTTTGCACTTGTATTAGTGTGGAAAAACCACTTTTCGCACTTGTGTTAGTGTTGAAAAACCACTTTTCGCACTTGTGTTAGTGTTGAAAAACCACTTTTCGCACTTGTGTTGGTGCAGGAAACCACTTTTGCACTTGTATTAGTGTGGAAAAAACACTTTTTGCACTTGTGATAGTGTTGAAAAACCACTTTTCGCACTTGTGTTAGTGTTGAAAAACCACTTTTCGCACTTGTGTTAGTGTTGAAAAACCACTTTTCGCACTTGTGTTGGTGCAGGAAACCACTTTTGCACTTGTATTAGTGTGGAAAAAACACTTTTTGCACTTGTGATAGTGTTGAAAAACCACTTTTCGCACTTTTATTAGTGTTGAAAAACCACTTTTCGCACTTGTGTTGGTGCAGGAAACCACTTTTGCACTTGTATTAGTGTGGAAAAACCACTTTTCGCACTTGTGTTAGTGTTGAAAAACCACTTTTCGCACTTGTGTTAGTGTTGAAAAACCACTTTTCGCACTTGTGTTGGTGCAAGAAACCACTTTTGCACTTGTATTAGTGTGGAAAAAACACTTTTTGCACTTGTGATAGTGTTGAAAAACCACTTTTCGCACTTGTGTTAGTGTTGAAAAACCACTTTTCGCACTTATGTTAGTGTTGAAAAACCACTTTTCGCACTTGTGTTGGTGCAGGAAATCACTTTTGCACTTGTATTAGTGTGGAAAAAACACTTCTCGCACTTGTGTTAGTGTTGAAAAACCACTTTTTGCACTTGTGTTAGTGTTGAAAAACCACTTTTCACACTTGTGTTAGTGTTGAAAAACCACTTTTCGCACTTGTGTTGGTGCAGGAAACCACTTTTGCACTTGTATTAGTGTGGAAAAAACACTTTTTGCACTTGTGATAGTGTTGAAAACCACTTTTCGCACTTGTGTTAGTGTTGAAAAACAACCCTTTCGCACTTCTGTTGGTGCAGGAAAACCACTTTTGCACTTGTGATAGTGTTGAAAAACCACTTTTCGCACTTGTGATAGTGTTGAAAAACCACTTTTCGCACTTGTGTTGGTGCAGGAAACCACTTTTGCACTTGTATTAGTGTGGAAAAACCACTTTTCGCACTTGTGTTAGTGTTGAAAAACCACTTTTCGCACTTGTGTTAGTGTTGTAAAACCACTTTTCGCACTTGTGTTGGTGCAGGAAACCACTTTTGCACTTGTATTAGTGTGGAAAAAACACTTTTTGCACTTGTGATAGTGTTGAAAAACCACTTTTCGCACTTGTATTAGTGTTGAAAAACCACTTTTCGCACTTGTGTTGGTGCAGGAAACCACTTTTGCACTTGTATTAGTGTGGAAAAACCACTTTTCGCACTTGTGTTAGTGTTGAAAAACCACTTTTCGCACTTGTGTTAGTGTTGAAAAACCACTTTTCGCACTTGTGGGTGCAGGAAACCACTTTTGCACTTGTATTAGTGTGGAAAAAACACTTTTTGCACTTGTGATAGTGTTGAAAAACCACTTTTCGCACTTGTGTTAGTGTTGAAAAACCACTTTTCGCACTTATGTTAGTGTTGAAAAACCACTTTTCGCACTTGGGTTGGTGCAGGAAACCACTTTTGCACTTGTATTAGTGTGGAAAAAACACTTTTCGCACTTGTGTTAGTGTTGAAAAACCACTTTTCGCACTTGTGTTAGTGTTGAAAAACCACTTTTCGCACTTGTGTTAGTGTTGAAAAACCACTTTTCGCACTTGTGTTGGTGCAGGAAACCACTTTTGCACTTGTATGAGTGTGGAAAAAATACTTTTTGCACTTGTGATAGTGTTGAAAAACCACTTTTCGCACTTGTGTTAGTGTTGAAAAACCACTTTTCGCACTTCTGTTGGTGCAGGAAACCACTTTTGCACTTGTATTAGTGTGGAAAAAACACTTTTCGCACTTGTGTTAGTGTTGAAAAACCACTTTTCGCACTTGTGTTAGTGTTGAAAAACCACTTTTCGCACTTGTGTTGGTGCAGGAAACTACTTTTGCACTTGTATTAGTGTGGAAAAAACACTTTTTGCACTTGTGATAGTGTTGAAAAACCACTTTTCGCACTTGTGTTAGTGTTGAAAAACCACTTTTCGCACTTGTGTTAGTGTTGAAAAACCACTTTTCGCACTTGTGTTGGTGCAGGAAACCACTTTTGCACTTGTATTAGTGTGGAAAAAACACTTTTTGCACTTGTGATAGTGTTGAAAAACCACTTTTCGCACTTGTATTAGTGTTGAAAAACCACTTTTCGCACTTGTGTTGGTGCAGGAAACCACTTTTGCACTTGTATTAGTGTGGAAAAACCACTTTTCGCACTTGTGTTAGTGTTGAAAAACCACTTTTCGCACTTGTGTTAGTGTTGAAAAACCACTTTTCGCACTTGTGTTGGTGCAAGAAACCACTTTTGCACTTGTATTAGTGTGGAAAAAACACTTTTTGCACTTGTGATAGTGTTGAAAAACCACTTTTCGCACTTGTGTTAGTGTTGAGAAACCACTTTTCGCACTTGTGTTAGTGTTGAAAAAGCACTTTTCGCACTTGTGTTGGTGCAGGAAACCACTTTTGCACTTGTATTAGTGTGGAAAAAACATTTTTCGCACTTGTGTTAGTGTTGAAAAACCACATTTCGCACTTGTGTTAGTGTTGAAAAACCACTTTTCGCACTTGTGTTAGTGTTGAAAAACCACTTTTCGCACTTGTGTTGGTGCAGGAAACCACTTTTCGCACTTGTGTTGGTGCAGGAAACCACTTTTGCACTTGTATTAGTGTGGAAAAAACACTTTTTGCACTTGTGATTGTGTTGAAAAACCACATTTCGCACTTGTGTTAGTGTTGAAAAACCACTTTTCGCACTTGTGTTGGTGCAGGAAACCACTTTTGCACTTGTATTAGTGTGGGAAAAACACTTTTCGCACTTGTGTTAGTGTTGAAAAACCACTTTTCGCACTTGTGTTAGTGTTGAAAAACCACTTTTCGCACTTGTTTTGGTGCAGCAAACCACTTTTGCACTTGTATTAGTGTGCAAAAAACACTTTTTGCACTTGTGATAGTGTTGAAAAACCACTTTTCGCACTTGTGATAGTGTTGAAAAACCACTTTTCGCACTTGTGTTGGTGCAGGAAACCACTTTTGCACTTGTATTAGTGTGGAAAAACCACTTTTCGCACTTGTGTTAGTGTTGAAAAACCACTTTTCGCACTTGTGTTAGTGTTGAAAAACCACTTTTCGCACTTGTGTTGGTGCAGGAAACCACTTTTGCACTTGTATTAGTGTGGAAAAAACACTTTTTGCACTTGTGATAGTGTTGAAAAACCACTTTTCGCACTTGTATTAGTGTTGAAAAACCACTTTTCGCACTTGTGTTAGTGTTGAAAAACCACTTTTCGCACTTGTGTTGGTGCAGGAAACCACTTTTGCACTTGTATTAGTGTGGAAAAAACACTTTTCGCACTTGTGTTAGTGTTGAAAAACCACTTTTCGCACTTGTGTTGGTGCAGGAAACCACTTTTGCACTTGGGAAAAAACACTTTTTGCACTTGTGATAGTGTTGAAAAACCACTTTTCGCACTTGTGTTAGTGTTGAAAAACCACTTTTCGCACTTGTGTTAGTGTTGAAAACCACTTTTCGCACTTGTGTTAGTGTTGAAAAACAACTTTTCGCACTTGTGTTGGTGCAGGAAACCACTTTTGCACTTGTATTAGTGTGGAAAAAACACTTTTTGCACTTGTGATAGTGTAGTAAAACCACATTTCGCACTTGTGTTAGTGTTGAAAAACCACTTTTCACACTTGTGTTGGTGCAGGAAACCACTTTTGCACTTGTATTAGTGTGGAAAAAACACTTTTCGCACTTGTGTTAGTATTGAAAAACCACTTTTCGCACTTGTGTTAGTGTTGAAAAACCACTTTTCGCACTTGTGTTGGTGCAGCAAACCACTTTTGCACTTGTATTAGTGTGCAAAAAACACTTTTTGCACTTGTGATAGTGTTGAAAAACCACTTTTCGCACTTGTGTTAGTGTTGAAAAACCACTTTTCGCACTTCTGTTGGTGCAGGAAACCACTTTTGCACTTGTATTAGTGTGGAAAAACCACTTTTCGCACTTGTGTTAGTGTTGAAAAACCACTTTTCGCACTTGTGTTAGTGTTGAAAAACCACTTTTCGCACTTGTGTTGGTGCAGGAAACCACTTTTGCACTTGTATTAGTGTGGAAAAAACACTTTTTGCACTTGTGATAGTGTTGAAAAACCACTTTTCGCACTTGTGTTAGTGTTGAAAAACCACTTTTCGCACTTGTGTTAGTGTTGAAAAACCACTTTTCGCACTTGTGTTGGTGCAGGAAACCACTTTTGCACTTGTATTAGTGTGGAAAAAACACTTTTTGCACTTGTGATAGTGTTGAAAAACCACTTTTCGCACTTTTATTAGTGTTGAAAAACCACTTTTCGCACTTGTGTTGGTGCAGGAAACCACTTTTGCACTTGTATTAGTGTGGAAAAACCACTTTTCGCACTTGTGTTAGTGTTGAAAAACCACTTTTCGCACTTGTGTTAGTGTTGAAAAACCACTTTTCGCACTTGTGTTGGTGCAAGAAACCACTTTTGCACTTGTATTAGTGTGGAAAAAACACTTTTTGCACTTGTGATAGTGTTGAAAAACCACTTTTCGCACTTGTGTTAGTGTTGAAAAACCACTTTTCGCACTTATGTTAGTGTTGAAAAACCACTTTTCGCACTTGTGTTGGTGCAGGAAATCACTTTTGCACTTGTATTAGTGTGGAAAAAACACTTCTCGCACTTGTGTTAGTGTTGAAAAACCACTTTTTGCACTTGTGTTAGTGTTGAAAAACCACTTTTCACACTTGTGTTAGTGTTGAAAAACCACTTTTCGCACTTGTGTTGGTGCAGGAAACCACTTTTGCACTTGTATTAGTGTGGAAAAAACACTTTTTGCACTTGTGATAGTGTTGAAAACCACTTTTCGCACTTGTGTTAGTGTTGAAAAACAACCCTTTCGCACTTCTGTTGGTGCAGGAAAACCACTTTTGCACTTGTGATAGTGTTGAAAAACCACTTTTCGCACTTGTGATAGTGTTGAAAAACCACTTTTCGCACTTGTGTTGGTGCAGGAAACCACTTTTGCACTTGTATTAGTGTGGAAAAACCACTTTTCGCACTTGTGTTAGTGTTGAAAAACCACTTTTCGCACTTGTGTTAGTGTTGTAAAACCACTTTTCGCACTTGTGTTGGTGCAGGAAACCACTTTTGCACTTGTATTAGTGTGGAAAAAACACTTTTTGCACTTGTGATAGTGTTGAAAAACCACTTTTCGCACTTGTATTAGTGTTGAAAAACCACTTTAAGCACTTGTGTTGGTGCAGGAAACCACTTTTGCACTTGTATTAGTGTGGAAAAACCACTTTTCGCACTTGTGTTAGTGTTGAAAAACCACTTTTCGCACTTGTGTTAGTGTTGAAAAACCACTTTTCGCACTTGTGGGTGCAGGAAACCACTTTTGCACTTGTATTAGTGTGGAAAAAACACTTTTTGCACTTGTGATAGTGTTGAAAAACCACTTTTCGCACTTGTGTTAGTGTTGAAAAACCACTTTTCGCACTTATGTTAGTGTTGAAAAACCACTTTTCGCACTTGGGTTGGTGCAGGAAACCACTTTTGCACTTGTATTAGTGTGGAAAAAACACTTTTCGCACTTGTGTTAGTGTTGAAAAACCACTTTTCGCACTTGTGTTAGTGTTGAAAAACCACTTTTCGCACTTGTGTTAGTGTTGAAAAACCACTTTTCGCACTTGTGTTGGTGCAGGAAACCACTTTTGCACTTGTATGAGTGTGGAAAAAATACTTTTTGCACTTGTGATAGTGTTGAAAAACCACTTTTCGCACTTGTGTTAGTGTTGAAAAACCACTTTTCGCACTTCTGTTGGTGCAGGAAACCACTTTTGCACTTGTATTAGTGTGGAAAAAACACTTTTCGCACTTGTGTTAGTGTTGAAAAACCACTTTTCGCACTTGTGTTAGTGTTGAAAAACCACTTTTCGCACTTGTGTTGGTGCAGGAAACTACTTTTGCACTTGTATTAGTGTGGAAAAAACACTTTTTGCACTTGTGATAGTGTTGAAAAACCACTTTTCGCACTTGTGTTAGTGTTGAAAAACCACTTTTCGCACTTGTGTTAGTGTTGAAAAACCACTTTTCGCACTTGTGTTGGTGCAGGAAACCACTTTTGCACTTGTATTAGTGTGGAAAAAACACTTTTTGCACTTGTGATAGTGCTGAAAAACCACTTTTCGCACTTGTATTAGTGTTCAAAAACCACTTTTCGCACTTGTGTTGGTGCAGGAAACCACTTTTGCACTTGTATTAGTGTGGAAAAACCACTTTTCACACTTGTGTTAGTGTTGAAAAACCACTTTTCGCACTTGTGTTAGTGTTGAAAAACCACTTTTCGCACTTGTGTTGGTGCAAGAAACCACTTTTGCACTTGTATTAGTGTGGAAAAAACACTTTTTGCACTTGTGATAGTGTTGAAAAACCACTTTTCGCACTTGTGTTAGTGTTGAGAAACCACTTTTCGCACTTGTGTTAGTGTTGAAAAAGCACTTTTCGCACTTGTGTTGGTGCAGGAAACCACTTTTGCACTTGTATTAGTGTGGAAAAAACATTTTTCGCACTTGTGTTAGTGTTGAAAAACCACTTTTCGCACTTGTGTTAGTGTTGAAAAACCACTTTTCGCACTTGTGTTAGTGTTGAAAAACCACTTTTCGCACTTGTGTTGGTGCAGGAAACCACTTTTCGCACTTGTGTTGGTGCAGGAAACCACTTTTGCACTTGTATTAGTGTGGAAAAAACACTTTTTGCACTTGTGTTAGTGTTGAAAAACCACATTTCGCACTTGTGTTAGTGTTGAAAAACCACTTTTCGCACTTGTGTTGGTGCAGGAAACCACTTTTGCACTTGTATTAGTGTGGAAAAAACACTTTTCGCACTTGTGTTAGTGTTGAAAAACCACTTTTCGCACTTGTGTTAGTGTTGAAAAACCACTTTTCGCACTTGTTTTGGTGCAGCAAACCACTTTTGCACTTGTATTAGTGTGCAAAAAACACTTTTTGCACTTGTGATAGTGTTGAAAAACCACTTTTCGCACTTGTGATAGTGTTGAAAAACCACTTTTCGCACTTGTGTTGGTGCAGGAAACCACTTTTGCACTTGTATTAGTGTGGAAAAACCACTTTTCGCACTTGTGTTAGTGTTGAAAAACCACTTTTCGCACTTGTGTTAGTGTTGAAAAACCACTTTTCGCACTTGTGTTGGTGCAGGAAACCACTTTTGCACTTGTATTAGTGTGGAAAAAACACTTTTTGCACTTGTGATAGTGTTGAAAAACCACTTTTCGCACTTGTATTAGTGTTGGAAAAAAGACTTTTCGCACTTGTGTTGGTGCAGGAAACCACTTTTGCACTTGTATTAGTGTGGAAAAACCACTTTTCGCACTTGTGTTAGTGTTGAAAAACCACTTTTCGCACTTGTGTTAGTGTTGAAAAACCACTTTTCGCACTTGTGGGTGCAGGAAACCACTTTTGCACTTGTATTAGTGTGGAAAAAACACTTTTTGCACTTGTGATAGTGTTGAAAAACCACTTTTCGCACTTGTGTTAGTGTTGAAAAACCACTTTTCGCACTTATGTTAGTGTTGAAAAACCACTTTTCGCATTTGGGTTGGTGCAGGAAACCACTTTTGCACTTGTATTAGTGTGGAAAAAACACTTTTCGCACTTGTGTTAGTGTTGAAAAACCACTTTTCGCACTTGTGTTAGTGTTGAAAAACCACTTTTTGCACTTGTGTTAGTGTTGAAAAACCACTTTTCACACTTGTGTTGGTGCAGGAAACCACTTTTGCACTTGTATGAGTGTGGAAAAAACACTTTTTGCACTTGTGATAGTGTTGAAAAACCACTTTTCGCACTTGTGTTAGTGTTGAAAAACCACTTTTCGCACTTCTGTTGGTGCAGGAAACCACTTTTGCACTTGTATTAGTGTGGAAAAACCACTTTTCGCACTTGTGTTAGTGTTGAAAAACCACTTTTCGCACTTGTGTTAGTGTTGAAAAACCACTTTTCGCACTTGTGTTGGTGAAGGAAACCACTTTTGCACTTGTATTAGTGTGGAAAAAACACTTTTTGCACTTGTGATAGTGTTGAAAAACCACTTTTCGCACTTGTGTTAGTGTTGAAAAACCACTTTTCGCACTTGTGTTAGTGTTGAAAAACCACTTTTCGCACTTGTGTTGGTGCAGGAAACCACTTTTGCACTTGTATTAGTGTGGAAAAAACACTTTTTGCACTTGTGATAGTGTTGAAAAACCACTTTTCGCACTTGTATTAGTGTTGAAAAACCACTTTTCGCACTTGTGTTGGTGCAGGAAACCACTTTTGCACTTGTATTAGTGTGGAAAAACCACTTTTCGCACTTGTGTTAGTGTTGAAAAACCAGTTTTCGCACTTGTGTTAGTGTTGAAAAACCACTTTTCGCACTTGTGTTGGTGCAAGAAACCACTTTTGCACTTGTATTAGTGTGGAAAAAACACTTTTTGCACTTGTGATAGTGTTGAAAAACCACTTTTCGCACTTGTGTTAGTGTTGAAAAACCACTTTTCGCACTTATGTTAGTGTTGAAAAACCACTTTTCGCACTTGTGTTGGTGCAGGAAACCACTTTTGCACTTGTATTAGTGTGGAAAAAACACTTCTCGCACTTGTGTAAGTGTTGAAAAACCACTTTTTGCACTTGTGTTCGTGTTGAAAAACCACTTTTCGCACTTGTGTTAGTGTTGAAAAACCACTTTTCGCACTTGTGTTAGTGTTGAAAAACCACTTTTCGCACTTGTGTTAGTGTTGAAAAACCACTTTTCGCACTTGTGTTGGTGCAGGAAACCACTTTTCGCACTTGTGTTGGTGCAGGAAACCACTTTTGCACTTGTATTAGTGTGGAAAAAACACTTTTTGCACTTGTGATAGTGTTGAAAAACCACATTTCGCACTTGTGTTAGTGTTGAAAAACCACTTTTCGCACTTGTGTTGGTGCAGGAAACCACTTTTGCACTTGTATTAGTGTCGAAAAAACACTTTTCGCACTTGTGTTAGTGTTGAAAAACCACTTTTCGCACTTGTGTTAGTGTTGAAAAACCACTTTTCGCACTTGTTTTGGTGCAGCAAACCACTTTTGCACTTGTATTAGTGTGAAAAAAACACTTTTTGCACTTGTGATAGTGTTGAAAAACCACTTTTCGCACTTGTGATAGTGTTGAAAAACCACTTTTCGCACTTGTGTTGGTGCAGCAAACCACTTTTGCACTTGTATTAGTGTGGAAAAACCACTTTTCGCACTTGTGTTAGTGTTGAAAAACCACTTTTCGCACTTGTGTTAGTGTTGAAAAACCACTTTTCGCACTTGTGTTGGTGCAGGAAACCACTTTTGCACTTGTATTAGTGTGGAAAAAACACTTTTTGCACTTGTGATAGTGTTGAAAAACCACTTTTCGCACTTGTATTAGTGTTGAAAAACCCCTTTTCGCACTTGTGTTGGTGCAGGAAACCACTTTTGCACTTGTATTAGTGTGGAAAAACCACTTTTCGCACTTGTGTTAGTGTTGAAAAACCACTTTTCGCACTTGTGTTAGTGTTGAAAAACCACTTTTCGCACTTGTGGGTGCAGGAAACCACTTTTGCACTTGTATTAGTGTGGAAAAAACACTTTTTGCACTTGTGATAGTGTTGAAAAACCACTTTTCACACTTGTGTTAGTGTTGAAAAACCACTTTTCGCACTTACGTTAGTGTTGAAAAACCACTTTTCGCACTTGGGTTGGTGCAGGAAACCACTTTTGCACTTGTATTAGTGTGGAAAAAACACTTTTCGCACTTGTGTTAGTGTTGAAAAACCACTTTTCGCACTTGTGTTAGTGTTGAAAAACCACTTTTCGCACTTGTGTTAGTGTTGAAAAACCACTTTTCGCACTTGTGTTGGTGCAGGAAACCACTTTTGCACTTGTATGAGTGTGGAAAAAACACTTTTTGCACTTGTGATAGTGTTGAAAAACCACTTTTCGCACTTGTGTTAGTGTTGAAAAACCACTTTTCGCACTTCTGTTGGTGCAGGAAACCACTTTTGCACTTGTATTAGTGTGGAAAAACCACTTTTCGCACTTGTGTTAGTGTTGAAAAACCACTTTTCGCACTTGTGTTAGTGTTGAAAAACCACTTTTCGCACTTGTGTTGGTGCAGGAAACCACTTTTACACTTGTATTAGTGTGGAAAAAACACTTTTTGCACTTGTGATAGTGTTGAAAAACCACTTTTCGCACTTGTGTTAGTGTTGAAAAACCACTTTTCGCACTTGTGTTAGTGTTGAAAAACCACTTTTTGCACTTGTGTTGGTGCAGGAAACCACTTTTGCACTTGTATTAGTGTGGAAAAAACACTTTTTGCACTTGTGATAGTGTTGAAAAACCACTTTTCGCACTTGTATTAGTGTTGAAAAACCACTTTTCGCACTTGTGTTGGTGCAGGAAACCACTTTTGCACTTGTATTAGTGTGGAAAAACCACTTTTTGCACTTGTGTTAGTGTTGAAAAACCACTTTTCGCACTTGTGTTAGTGTTGAAAAACCACTTTTCGCACTTGTGTTGGTGCAAGAAACCACTTTTGCACTTGTATTAGTGTGGAAAAAACACTTTTTGCACTTGTGATAGTGTTGAAAAACCACTTTTCGCACTTGTGTTAGTGTTGAAAAACCACTTTTCGCACTTATGTTAGTGTTGAAAAACCACTTTTCGCACTTGTGTTGGTGCAGGAAACCACTTTTGCACTTGTATTAGTGTGGAAAAAACACTTCTCGCACTTGTGTTCGTGTTGAAAAACCACTTTTTGCACTTGTGTTAGTGTTGAAAAACCACTTTTCGCACTTGTGTTAGTGTTGAAAAACCACTTTTCGCACTTGTGTTGGTGCAGGAAACCACTTTTGCACTTGTATTAGTGTGGAAAAAACACTTTTTGCACTTGTGATAGTGTTGAAAAACCACTTTTCGCACTTGTGTTAGTGTTGAAAAACAACCCTTTCGCACTTCTGTTGGTGCAGGAAAACCACTTTTGCACTTGTGATAGTGTTGAAAAACCACTTTTCGCACTTGTGATAGTGTTGAAAAACCACTTTTCGCACTTGTGTTGGTGCAGGAAACCACTTTTGCACTTGTATTAGTGTGGAAAAACCACTTTTCGCACTTGTGTTAGTGTTGAAAAACCACTTTTCGCACTTGTGTTAGTGTTGAAAAACCACTTTTCGCACTTGTGTTGGTGCAGGAAACCACTTTTGCACTTGTATTAGTGTGGAAAAAACACTTTTTGCACTTGTGATAGTGTTGAAAAACCACTTTTCGCACTTGTATTAGTGTTGAAAAACCACTTTTCGCACTTGTGTTGGTGCAGGAAACCACTTTTGCACTTGTATTAGTGTGGAAAAACCACTTTTCGCACTTGTGTTAGTGTTGAAAAACCACTTTTCGCACTTGTGTTAGTGTTGAAAAACCACTTTTCGCACTTGTGTTGGTGCAGGAAACCACTTTTCGTACTTGTGTTGGTGCAGGAAACCACTTTTGCACTTGTATTAGTGTGGAAAAAACACTTTTTGCACTTGTGATAGTGTTGAAAAACCACATTTCGCACTTGTGTTAGTGTTGAAAAACCACTTTTCGCACTTGTATTAGTGTTGAAAAACCACTTTTCGGACTTGTGTTGGTGCAGCAAACCACTTTTGCACTTGTATTAGTGTGCAAAAAACAATTTTTGCACTTGTGATAGTGTTGAAAAACCACTTTTCGCACTTGTGTTAGTGTTGAAAAAACACTTTTCGCACTTGTGTTGGTGCAGGAAACCACTTTTGCACTTGTATTAGTGTGGAAAAAACACTTTTTGCACTTGTGATAGTGTTGAAAAACCACTTTTCGCATTTGTGTTAGTGTTGAAAAACCACTTTTCGCACTTATGTTAGTGTTGAAAAACCACTTTTCGCACTTGTGTTAGTGTTGAAAAACCACTTTTCGCACTTGTGATAGTGTTGAAAAACCACTTTTCGCACTTGTGTTGGTGCAGCAAACCACTTTTGCACTTGTATTAGTGTGGAAAAACCACTTTTCGCACTTGTGTTAGTGTTGAAAAACCACTTTTCGCACTTGTGTTAGTGTTGAAAAACCACTTTTCGCACTTGTGTTGGTGCAGGAAACCACTTTTGCACTTGTATTAGTGTGGAAAAAACACTTTTTGCACTTGTGATAGTGTTGAAAAACCACTTTTCGCACTTGTATTAGTGTTGAAAAACCACTTTTCGCACTTGTGTTGGTGAAGGAAACCACTTTTGCACTTGTATTAGTGTGGAAAAACCACTTTTCGCACTTGTGTTAGTGTTGAAAAACCACTTTTCGCACTTGTGTTAGTGTTGAAAAACCACTTTTCGCACTTGTGGGTGCAGGAAACCACTTTTGCACTTGTATTAGTGTGGAAAAAACACTTTTTGCACTTGTGATAGTGTTGAAAAACCACTTTTCGCACTTGTGTTAGTGTTGAAAAACCACTTTTCGCACTTACGTTAGTGTTGAAAAACCACTTTTCGCACTTGGGTTGGTGCAGGAAACCACTTTTGCACTTGTATTAGTGTGGAAAAAACACTTTTCGCACTTGTGTTAGTGTTGAAAAACCACTTTTCGCACTTGTGTTAGTGTTGAAAAACCACTTTTCGCACTTGTGTTAGTGTTGAAAAACCACTTTTCGCACTTGTGTTGGTGCAGGAAACCACTTTTGCACTTGTATGAGTGTGGAAAAAACACTTTTTGCACTTGTGATAGTGTTGAAAAACCACTTTTCGCACTTGTGTTAGTGTTGAAAAACCACTTTTCGCACTTCTGTTGGTGCAGGAAACCACTTTTGCACTTGTATTAGTGTGGAAAAACCACTTTTCGCACTTGTGTTAGTGTTGAAAAACCACTTTTCGCACTTGTGTTAGTGTTGAAAAACCACTTTTCGCACTTGTGTTGGTGCAGGAAACCACTTTTGCCCTTGTATTAGTGTGGAAAAAACACTTTTTGCACTTGTGATAGTGTTGAAAAACCACTTTTCGCACTTGTGTTAGTGTTGAAAAACCACTTTTCGCACTTGTGTTAGTGTTGAAAAACCACTTTTCGCACTTGTGTTGGTGCAGGAAACCACTTTTGCACTTGTATTAGTGTGGAAAAAACACTTTTTGCACTTGTGATAGTGTTGAAAAACCACTTTTCGCACTTGTATTACTGTTGAAAAACCACTTTTCGCACTTGTGTTGGTGCAGGAAACCACTTTTGCACTTGTATTAGTGTGGAAAAACCACTTTTCGCACTTGTGTTAGTGTTGAAAAACCACTTTTCGCACTTGTGTTAGTGTTGAAAAACCACTTTTCGCACTTGTGTTGGTGCAAGAAACCACTTTTGCACTTGTATTAGTGTGGAAAAAACACTTTTTGCACTTGTGATAGTGTTGAAAAACCACTTTTCGCACTTGTGTTAGTGTTGAAAAACCACTTTTCGCACTTATGTTAGTGTTGAAAAACCACTTTTCGCACTTGTGTTGGTGCAGGAAACCACTTTTGCACTTGTATTAGTGTGGAAAAAACACTTCTCGCACTTGTGTTCGTGTTGAAAAACCACTTTTTGCACTTGTGTTAGTGTTGAAAAACCACTTTTCGCACTTGTGTTAGTGTTGAAAAACCACTTTTCGCACTTGTGTTGGTGCAGGAAACCACTTTTGCACTTGTATTAGTGTGGAAAAAACACTTTTTGCACTTGTGATAGTGTTGAAAAACCACTTTTCGCACTTGTGTTAGTGTTGAAAAACAACCCTTTCGCACTTCTGTTGGTGCAGGAAAACCACTTTTGCACTTGTGATAGTGTTGAAAAACCACTTTTCGCACTTGTGTTAGTGTTGAAAAACCACTTTTCGCACTTATGTTAGTGTTGAAAAACCACTTTTCGCACTTGTGTTGGTGCAGGAAACCACTTTTGCACTTGTATTAGTGTGGAAAAACCACTTTTCGCACTTATGTTAGTGTTGAAAAACCACTTTTCGCACTTGTGTTAGTGTTGAAAAACCACTTTTCGCACTTGTGTTGATGCAGGAAACCACTTTTGCACTTGTATTAGTGTGGAAAAAACACGTTTTGCACTTGTGATAGTGTTGAAAAACCACTTTTCGCACTTGTATTAGTGTTGAAAAACCACTTTTCGCACTTGTGTTGGTGCAGGAAACCACTTTTGCACTTGTATTAGTGTGGAAAAACCACTTTTCGCACTTGTGTTAGTGTTGAAAAACCACTTTTCGCACTTGTGTTAGTGTTGAAAAACCACTTTTCGCACTTGTGTTGGTGCAGGAAACCACTTTTCGCACTTGTGTTGGTGCAGGAAACCACTTTTGCACTTGTATTAGTGTTGAAAAACCACTTTTCGCACTTGTGTTAGTGTTGAAAAACCACTTTTCGCACTTGTGGGTGCAGGAAACCACTTTTGCACTTGTATTAGTGTGGAAAAAACACTTTTTGCACTTGTGATAGTGTTGAAAAACCACTTTTCACACTTGTGTTAGTGTTGAAAAACCACTTTTCGCACTTACGTTAGTGTTGAAAAACCACTTTTCGCACTTGGGTTGGTGCAGGAAACCACTTTTGCACTTGTATTAGTGTGGAAAAAACACTTTTCGCACTTGTGTTAGTGTTGAAAAACCACTTTTCGCACTTGTGTTAGTGTTGAAAAACCACTTTTCGCACTTGTGTTAGTGTTGAAAAACCACTTTTCGCACTTGTGTTGGTGCAGGAAACCACTTTTGCACTTGTATGAGTGTGGAAAAAACACTTTTTGCACTTGTGATAGTGTTGAAAAACCACTTTTTGCACTTGTGTTAGTGTTGAAAAACCACTTTTCGCACTTCTGTTGGTGCAGGAAACCACTTTTGCACTTGTATTAGTGTGGAAAAACCACTTTTCGCACTTGTGTTAGTGTTGAAAAACCACTTTTCGCACTTGTGTTAGTGTTGAAAAACCACTTTTCGCACTTGTGTTGGTGCAGGAAACCACTTTTGCACTTGTATTAGTGTGGAAAAAACACTTTTTGCACTTGTGATAGTGTTGAAAAACCACTTTTCGCACTTGTGTTAGTGTTGAAAAACCACTTTTCGCACTTGTGTTAGTGTTGAAAAACCACTTTTCGCACTTGTGTTGGTGCAGGAAACCACTTTTGCACTTGTATTAGTGTGGAAAAAACACTTTTTGCACTTGTGATAGTGTTGAAAAACCACTTTTCGCACTTGTATTAGTGTTGAAAAACCACTTTTCGCACTTGTGTTGGTGCAGGAAACCACTTTTGCACTTGTATTAGTGTGGAAAAACCACTTTTTGCACTTGTGTTAGTGTTGAAAAACCACTTTTCGCACTTGTGTTAGTGTTGAAAAACCACTTTTCGCACTTGTGTTGGTGCAAGAAACCACTTTTGCACTTGTATTAGTGTGGAAAAAACACTTTTTGCACTTGTGATAGTGTTGAAAAACCACTTTTCGCACTTGTGTTAGTGTTGAAAAACCACTTTTCGCACTTATGTTAGTGTTGAAAAACCACTTTTCGCACTTGTGTTGGTGCAGGAAACCACTTTTGCACTTGTATTAGTGTGGAAAAAACACTTCTCGCACTTGTGTTCGTGTTGAAAAACCACTTTTTGCACTTGTGTTAGTGTTGAAAAACCACTTTTCGCACTTGTGTTAGTGTTGAAAAACCACTTTTCGCACTTGTGTTGGTGCAGGAAACCACTTTTGCACTTGTATTAGTGTGGAAAAACACTTTTTGCACTTGTGATAGTGTTGAAAAACCACTTTTCGCACTTGTGTTAGTGTTGAAAAACAACCCTTTCGCACTTCTGTTGGTGCAGGAAAACCACTTTTGCACTTGTGATAGTGTTGAAAAACCACTTTTCGCACTTGTGATAGTGTTGAAAAACCACTTTTCGCACTTGTGTTGGTGCAGGAAACCACTTTTGCACTTGTATTAGTGTGGAAAAACCACTTTTCGCACTTGTGTTAGTGTTGAAAAACCACTTTTCGCACTTGTGTTAGTGTTGAAAAACCACTTTTCGCACTTGTGTTGGTGCAGGAAACCACTTTTGCACTTGTATTAGTGTGGAAAAAACACTTTTTGCACTTGTGATAGTGTTGAAAAACCACTTTTCGCACTTGTATTAGTGTTGAAAAACCACTTTTCGCACTTGTGTTGGTGCAGGAAACCACTTTTGCACTTGTATTAGTGTGGAAAAACCACTTTTCGCACTTGTGTTAGTGTTGAAAAACCACTTTTCGCACTTGTGTTAGTGTTGAAAAACCACTTTTCGCACTTGTGTTGGTGCAGGAAACCACTTTTCGTACTTGTGTTGGTGCAGGAAACCACTTTTGCACTTGTATTAGTGTGGAAAAAACACTTTTTGCACTTGTGATAGTGTTGAAAAACCACATTTCGCACTTGTGTTAGTGTTGAAAAACCACTTTTCGCACTTGTATTAGTGTTGAAAAACCACTTTTCGGACTTGTGTTGGTGCAGCAAACCACTTTTGCACTTATATTAGTGTGCAAAAAACAATTTTTGCACTTGTGATAGTGTTGAAAAACCACTTTTCGCACTTGTGTTAGTGTTGAAAAAACACTTTTCGCACTTGTGTTGGTGCAGGAAACCACTTTTGCACTTGTATTAGTGTGGAAAAAACACTTTTTGCACTTGTGATAGTGTTGAAAAACCACTTTTCGCATTTGTGTTAGTGTTGAAAAACCACTTTTCGCACTTATGTTAGTGTTGAAAAACCACTTTTCGCACTTGTGTTAGTGTTGAAAAACCACTTTTCGCACTTGTGATAGTGTTGAAAAACCACTTTTCGCACTTGTGTTGGTGCAGCAAACCACTTTTGCACTTGTATTAGTGTGGAAAAACCACTTTTCGCACTTGTGTTAGTGTTGAAAAACCACTTTTCGCACTTGTGTTAGTGTTGAAAAACCACTTTTCGCACTTGTGTTGGTGCAGGAAACCACTTTTGCACTTGTATTAGTGTGGAAAAAACACTTTTTGCACTTGTGATAGTGTTGAAAAACCACTTTTCGCACTTGTATTAGTGTTGAAAAACCACTTTTCGCACTTGTGTTGGTGAAGGAAACCACTTTTGCACTTGTATTAGTGTGGAAAAACCACTTTTCGCACTTGTGTTAGTGTTGAAAAACCACTTTTCGCACTTGTGTTAGTGTTGAAAAACCACTTTTCGCACTTGTGGGTGCAGGAAACCACTTTTGCACTTGTATTAGTGTGGAAAAAACACTTTTTGCACTTGTGATAGTGTTGAAAAACCACTTTTCGCACTTGTGTTAGTGTTGAAAAACCACTTTTCGCACTTACGTTAGTGTTGAAAAACCACTTTTCGCACTTGGGTTGGTGCAGGAAACCACTTTTGCACTTGTATTAGTGTGGAAAAAACACTTTTCGCACTTGTGTTAGTGTTGAAAAACCACTTTTCGCACTTGTGTTAGTGTTGAAAAACCACTTTTCGCACTTGTGTTAGTGTTGAAAAACCACTTTTCGCACTTGTGTTGGTGCAGGAAACCACTTTTGCACTTGTATGAGTGTGGAAAAAACACTTTTTGCACTTGTGATAGTGTTGAAAAACCACTTTTCGCACTTGTGTTAGTGTTGAAAAACCACTTTTCGCACTTCTGTTGGTGCAGGAAACCACTTTTGCACTTGTATTAGTGTGGAAAAACCACTTTTCGCACGTGTGTTAGTGTTGAAAAACCACTTTTCGCACTTGTGTTAGTGTTGAAAAACCACTTTTCGCACTTGTGTTGGTGCAGGAAACCACTTTTGCCCTTGTATTAGTGTGGAAAAAACACTTTTTGCACTTGTGATAGTGTTGAAAAACCACTTTTCGCACTTGTGTTAGTGTTGAAAAACCACTTTTCGCACTTGTGTTAGTGTTGAAAAACCACTTTTCGCACTTGTGTTGGTGCAGGAAACCACTTTTGCACTTGTATTAGTGTGGAAAAAACACTTTTTGCACTTGTGATAGTGTTGAAAAACCACTTTTCGCACTTGTATTACTGTTGAAAAACCACTTTTCGCACTTGTGTTGGTGCAGGAAACCACTTTTGCACTTGTATTAGTGTGGAAAAACCACTTTTCGCACTTGTGTTAGTGTTGAAAAACCACTTTTCGCACTTGTGTTAGTGTTGAAAAACCACTTTTCGCACTTGTGTTGGTGCAAGAAACCACTTTTGCACTTGTATTAGTGTGGAAAAAA
This sequence comes from Myxine glutinosa, assembly GCF_964187855.1. Classification (NCBI taxonomy): domain Eukaryota; kingdom Metazoa; phylum Chordata; class Myxini; order Myxiniformes; family Myxinidae; genus Myxine; species Myxine glutinosa. The sequence goes on from NW_027616994.1 coordinate 47,408, forward strand.
CACTTTTTGCACTTGTGATAGTGTTGAAAAACCACTTTTCGCACTTGTGTTAGTGTTGAAAAACCACTTTTCGCACTTATGTTAGTGTTGAAAAACCACTTTTCGCACTTGTGTTGGTGCAGGAAACCACTTTTGCACTTGTATTAGTGTGGAAAAAACACTTCTCGCACTTGTGTTCGTGTTGAAAAACCACTTTTTGCACTTGTGTTAGTGTTGAAAAACCACTTTTCGCACTTGTGTTAGTGTTGAAAAACCACTTTTCGCACTTGTGTTGGTGCAGGAAACCACTTTTGCACTTGTATTAGTGTGGAAAAAACACTTTTTGCACTTGTGATAGTGTTGAAAAACCACTTTTCGCACTTGTGTTAGTGTTGAAAAACAACCCCTTCGCACTTCTGTTGGTGCAGGAAAACCACTTTTGCACTTGTGATAGTGTTGAAAAACCACTTTTCGCACTTGTGATAGTGTTGAAAAACCACTTTTCGCAATTGTGTTGGTGCAGGAAACCACTTTTGCACTTGTATTAGTGTGGAAAAACCACTTTTCGCACTTATGTTAGTGTTGAAAAACCACTTTTCGCACTTGTGTTAGTGTTGAAAAACCACTTTTCGCACTTGTGTTGATGCAGGAAACCACTTTTGCACTTGTATTAGTGTGGAAAAACCACTTTTCGCACTTGTGTTAGTGTTGAAAAACCACTTTTCGCACTTGTGTTAGTGTTGAAAAACCACTTTTCGCACTTGTGTTGGTGCAGGAAACCACTTTTCGCACTTGTGTTGGTGCAGGAAACCACTTTTGCACTTGTATTAGTGTGGAAAAAACACTTTTTGCACTTGTGATAGTGTTGAAAAACCACATTTCGCACTTGTGTTAGTGTTGAAAAACCACTTTTCGCACTTGTATTAGTGTTGAAAAACCACTTTTCGGACTTGTGTTGGTGCAGGTAACCACTTTTGCACTTGTATTAGTGTGGAAAAACCACTTTTCGCACTTGTGTTAGTGTTGAAAAACAACTTTTCGCACTTGTGTTAGTGTTGAAAAACCACTTTTCGCACTTGTGGGTGCAGGAAACCACTTTTGCACTTGTATTAGTGTGGAAAAAACACTTTTTGCACTTGTGATAGTGTTGAAAAACCACTTTTCGCATTTGGGTTAGTGTTGAAAAACCACTTTTCGCACTTATGTTAGTGTTGAAAAACCACTTTTCGCACTTGTGTTAGTGTTGAAAAACCACTTTTCGCACATGTGTTGGTGCAAGAAACCACTTTTGCACTTGTATTAGTGTGGAAAAAACACTTTTTGCACTTGTGATAGTGTTGAAAACCACTTTTCGCACTTGTGATAGTGTTGAAAAACCACTTTTCGCACTTGTGTTAGTGTTGAAAAAACCACTTTTCGCACTTGTGTTAGTGTTGAAAAACCACTTTTCGCACTTGTGTTAGTGTTGAAAAACCACTTTTCGCACTTGTGTTGGTGCAGGAAACCACTTTTTGCACTTGTATGAGTGTGGAAAAACACTTTTTGCACTTGTGATAGTGTTGAAAAACCACTTTTCGCACTTGTGTTAGTGTTGAAAAACCACTTTTCGCACTTCTGTTGGTGCAGGAAACCACTTTTGCACTTGTATTAGTGTGGAAAAACCACTTTTCGCACTTGTGTTAGTGTTGAAAAACCACTTTTCGCACTTGTGTTAGTGTTGAAAAACCACTTTTCGCACTTGTGTTGGTGCAGGAAACCACTTTTACACTTGTATTAGTGTGGAAAAAACACTTTTTGCACTTGTGATAGTGTTGAAAAACCACTTTTCGCACTTGTGTTAGTGTTGAAAAACCACTTTTCGCACTTGTGTTAGTGTTGAAAAACCACTTTTCGCACTTGTGTTGGTGCAGGAAACCACTTTTGCACTTGTATTAGTGTGGAAAAAACACTTTTTGCACTTGTGATAGTGTTGAAAAACCACTTTTCGCACTTGTATTAGTGTTGAAAAACCACTTTTCGCACTTGTGTTGGTGCAGGAAACCACTTTTGCACTTGTATTAGTGTGGAAAAACCACTTTTTGCACTTGTGTTAGTGTTGAAAAACCACTTTTCGCACTTGTGTTAGTGTTGAAAAACCACTTTTCGCACTTGTGTTGGTGCAAGAAACCACTTTTGCACTTGTATTAGTGTGGAAAAAACACTTTTTGCACTTGTGATAGTGTTGAAAAACCACTTTTCGCACTTGTGTTAGTGTTGAAAAACCACTTTTCGCACTTATGTTAGTGTTGAAAAACCACTTTTCGCACTTGTGTTGGTGCAGGAAACCACTTTTGCACTTGTATTAGTGTGGAAAAAACACTTCTCGCACTTGTGTTCGTGTTGAAAAACCACTTTTTGCACTTGTGTTAGTGTTGAAAAACCACTTTTCGCACTTGTGTTAGTGTTGAAAAACCACTTTTCGCACTTGTGTTGGTGCAGGAAACCACTTTTGCACTTGTATTAGTGTGGAAAAAACACTTTTTGCACTTGTGATAGTGTTGAAAAACCACTTTTCGCACTTGTGTTAGTGTTGAAAAACAACCCTTTCGCACTTCTGTTGGTGCAGGAAAACCACTTTTGCACTTGTGATAGTGTTGAAAAACCACTTTTCGCACTTGTGATAGTGTTGAAAAACCACTTTTCGCACTTGTGTTGGTGCAGGAAACCACTTTTGCACTTGTATTAGTGTGGAAAAACCACTTTTCGCACTTGTGTTAGTGTTGAAAAACCACTTTTCGCACTTGTGTTAGTGTTGAAAAACCACTTTTCGCACTTGTGTTGGTGCAGGAAACCACTTTTGCACTTGTATTAGTGTGGAAAAAACACTTTTTGCACTTGTGATAGTGTTGAAAAACCACTTTTCGCACTTGTATTAGTGTTGAAAAACCACTTTTCGCACTTGTGTTGGTGCAGGAAACCACTTTTGCACTTGTATTAGTGTGGAAAAACCACTTTTCGCACTTGTGTTAGTGTTGAAAAACCACTTTTCGCACTTGTGTTAGTGTTGAAAAACCACTTTTCGCACTTGTGTTGGTGCAGGAAACCACTTTTCGTACTTGTGTTGGTGCAGGAAACCACTTTTGCACTTGTATTAGTGTGGAAAAAACACTTTTTGCACTTGTGATAGTGTTGAAAAACCACATTTCGCACTTGTGTTAGTGTTGAAAAACCACTTTTCGCACTTGTATTAGTGTTGAAAAACCACTTTTCGGACTTGTGTTGGTGCAGCAAACCACTTTTGCACTTGTATTAGTGTGCAAAAAACAATTTTTGCACTTGTGATAGTGTTGAAAAACCACTTTTCGCACTTGTGTTAGTGTTGAAAAAACACTTTTCGCACTTGTGTTGGTGCAGGAAACCACTTTTGCACTTGTATTAGTGTGGAAAAAACACTTTTTGCACTTGTGATAGTGTTGAAAAACCACTTTTCGCATTTGTGTTAGTGTTGAAAAACCACTTTTCGCACTTATGTTAGTGTTGAAAAACCACTTTTCGCACTTGTGTTAGTGTTGAAAAACCACTTTTCGCACTTGTGATAGTGTTGAAAAACCACTTTTCGCACTTGTGTTGGTGCAGCAAACCACTTTTGCACTTGTATTAGTGTGGAAAAACCACTTTTCGCACTTGTGTTAGTGTTGAAAAACCACTTTTCGCACTTGTGTTAGTGTTGAAAAACCACTTTTCGCACTTGTGTTGGTGCAGGAAACCACTTTTGCACTTGTATTAGTGTGGAAAAAACACTTTTTGCACTTGTGATAGTGTTGAAAAACCACTTTTCGCACTTGTATTAGTGTTGAAAAACCACTTTTCGCACTTGTGTTGGTGAAGGAAACCACTTTTGCACTTGTATTAGTGTGGAAAAACCACTTTTCGCACTTGTGTTAGTGTTGAAAAACCACTTTTCGCACTTGTGTTAGTGTTGAAAAACCACTTTTCGCACTTGTGGGTGCAGGAAACCACTTTTGCACTTGTATTAGTGTGGAAAAAACACTTTTTGCACTTGTGATAGTGTTGAAAAACCACTTTTCGCACTTGTGTTAGTGTTGAAAAACCACTTTTCGCACTTACGTTAGTGTTGAAAAACCACTTTTCGCACTTGGGTTGGTGCAGGAAACCACTTTTGCACTTGTATTAGTGTGGAAAAAACACTTTTCGCACTTGTGTTAGTGTTGAAAAACCACTTTTCGCACTTGTGTTAGTGTTGAAAAACCACTTTTCGCACTTGTGTTAGTGTTGAAAAACCACTTTTCGCACTTGTGTTGGTGCAGGAAACCACTTTTGCACTTGTATGAGTGTGGAAAAAACACTTTTTGCACTTGTGATAGTGTTGAAAAACCACTTTTCGCACTTGTGTTAGTGTTGAAAAACCACTTTTCGCACTTCTGTTGGTGCAGGAAACCACTTTTGCACTTGTATTAGTGTGGAAAAACCACTTTTCGCACTTGTGTTAGTGTTGAAAAACCACTTTTCGCACTTGTGTTAGTGTTGAAAAACCACTTTTCGCACTTGTGTTGGTGCAGGAAACCACTTTTGCCCTTGTATTAGTGTGGAAAAAACACTTTTTGCACTTGTGATAGTGTTGAAAAACCACTTTTCGCACTTGTGTTAGTGTTGAAAAACCACTTTTCGCACTTGTGTTAGTGTTGAAAAACCACTTTTCGCACTTGTGTTGGTGCAGGAAACCACTTTTGCACTTGTATTAGTGTGGAAAAAACACTTTTTGCACTTGTGATAGTGTTGAAAAACCACTTTTCGCACTTGTATTACTGTTGAAAAACCACTTTTCGCACTTGTGTTGGTGCAGGAAACCACTTTTGCACTTGTATTAGTGTGGAAAAACCACTTTTCGCACTTGTGTTAGTGTTGAAAAACCACTTTTCGCACTTGTGTTAGTGTTGAAAAACCACTTTTCGCACTTGTGTTGGTGCAAGAAACCACTTTTGCACTTGTATTAGTGTGGAAAAAACACTTTTTGCACTTGTGATAGTGTTGAAAAACCACTTTTCGCACTTGTGTTAGTGTTGAAAAACCACTTTTCGCACTTATGTTAGTGTTGAAAAACCACTTTTCGCACTTGTGTTGGTGCAGGAAACCACTTTTGCACTTGTATTAGTGTGGAAAAAACACTTCTCGCACTTGTGTTCGTGTTGAAAAACCACTTTTTGCACTTGTGTTAGTGTTGAAAAACCACTTTTCGCACTTGTGTTAGTGTTGAAAAACCACTTTTCGCACTTGTGTTGGTGCAGGAAACCACTTTTGCACTTGTATTAGTGTGGAAAAAACACTTTTTGCACTTGTGATAGTGTTGAAAAACCACTTTTCGCACTTGTGTTAGTGTTGAAAAACAACCCTTTCGCACTTCTGTTGGTGCAGGAAAACCACTTTTGCACTTGTGATAGTGTTGAAAAACCACTTTTCGCACTTGTGTTAGTGTTGAAAAACCACTTTTCGCACTTATGTTAGTGTTGAAAAACCACTTTTCGCACTTGTGTTGGTGCAGGAAACCACTTTTGCACTTGTATTAGTGTGGAAAAACCACTTTTCGCACTTATGTTAGTGTTGAAAAACCACTTTTCGCACTTGTGTTAGTGTTGAAAAACCACTTTTCGCACTTGTGTTGATGCAGGAAACCACTTTTGCACTTGTATTAGTGTGGAAAAAACACGTTTTGCACTTGTGATAGTGTTGAAAAACCACTTTTCGCACTTGTATTAGTGTTGAAAAACCACTTTTCGCACTTGTGTTGGTGCAGGAAACCACTTTTGCACTTGTATTAGTGTGGAAAAACCACTTTTCGCACTTGTGTTAGTGTTGAAAAACCACTTTTCGCACTTGTGTTAGTGTTGAAAAACCATTTTTCGCACTTGTGTTGGTGCAGGAAACCACTTTTCGCACTTGTGTTGGTGCAGGAAACCACTTTTGCACTTGTATTAGTGTTGAAAAACCACTTTTCGCACTTGTGTTAGTGTTGAAAAACCACTTTTCGCACTTGTGGGTGCAGGAAACCACTTTTGCACTTGTATTAGTGTGGAAAAAACACTTTTTGCACTTGTGATAGTGTTGAAAAACCACTTTTCACACTTGTGTTAGTGTTGAAAAACCACTTTTCGCACTTACGTTAGTGTTGAAAAACCACTTTTCGCACTTGGGTTGGTGCAGGAAACCACTTTTGCACTTGTATTAGTGTGGAAAAAACACTTTTCGCACTTGTGTTAGTGTTGAAAAACCACTTTTCGCACTTGTGTTAGTGTTGAAAAACCACTTTTCGCACTTGTGTTAGTGTTGAAAAACCACTTTTCGCACTTGTGTTGGTGCAGGAAACCACTTTTGCACTTGTATGAGTGTGGAAAAAACACTTTTTGCACTTGTGATAGTGTTGAAAAACCACTTTTTGCACTTGTGTTAGTGTTGAAAAACCACTTTTCGCACTTCTGTTGGTGCAGGAAACCACTTTTGCACTTGTATTAGTGTGGAAAAACCACTTTTCGCACTTGTGTTAGTGTTGAAAAACCACTTTTCGCACTTGTGTTAGTGTTGAAAAACCACTTTTCGCACTTGTGTTGGTGCAGGAAACCACTTTTGCACTTGTATTAGTGTGGAAAAAACACTTTTTGCACTTGTGATAGTGTTGAAAAACCACTTTTCGCACTTGTGTTAGTGTTGAAAAACCACTTTTCGCACTTGTGTTAGTGTTGAAAAACCACTTTTCGCACTTGTGTTGGTGCAGGAAACCACTTTTGCACTTGTATTAGTGTGGAAAAAACACTTTTTGCACTTGTGATAGTGTTGAAAAACCACTTTTCGCACTTGTATTAGTGTTGAAAAACCACTTTTCGCACTTGTGTTGGTGCAGGAAACCACTTTTGCACTTGTATTAGTGTGGAAAAACCACTTTTTGCACTTGTGTTAGTGTTGAAAACCACTTTTCGCACTTGTGTTAGTGTTGAAAAACCACTTTTCGCACTTGTGTTGGTGCAAGAAACCACTTTTGCACTTGTATTAGTGTGGAAAAAACACTTTTTGCACTTGTGATAGTGTTGAAAAACCACTTTTCGCACTTGTGTTAGTGTTGAAAAACCACTTTTCGCACTTATGTTAGTGTTGAAAAACCACTTTTTGCACTTGTGTTGGTGCAGGAAACCACTTTTGCACTTGTATTAGTGTGGAAAAAACACTTCTCGCACTTGTGTTCGTGTTGAAAAACCACTTTTTGCACTTGTGTTAGTGTTGAAAAACCACTTTTCGCACTTGTGTTAGTGTTGAAAAACCACTTTTCGCACTTGTGTTGGTGCAGGAAACCACTTTTGCACTTGTATTAGTGTGGAAAAACACTTTTTGCACTTGTGATAGTGTTGAAAAACCACTTTTCGCACTTGTGTTAGTGTTGAAAAACAACCCTTTCGCACTTCTGTTGGTGCAGGAAAACCACTTTTGCACTTGTGATAGTGTTGAAAAACCACTTTTCGCACTTGTGATAGTGTTGAAAAACCACTTTTCGCACTTGTGTTGGTGCAGGAAACCACTTTTGCACTTGTATTAGTGTGGAAAAACCACTTTTCGCACTTGTGTTAGTGTTGAAAAACCACTTTTCGCACTTGTGTTAGTGTTGAAAAACCACTTTTCGCACTTGTGTTGGTGCAGGAAACCACTTTTGCACTTGTATTAGTGTGGAAAAAACACTTTTTGCACTTGTGATAGTGTTGAAAAACCACTTTTCGCACTTGTATTAGTGTTGAAAAACCACTTTTCGCACTTGTGTTGGTGCAGGAAACCACTTTTGCACTTGTATTAGTGTGGAAAAACCACTTTTCGCACTTGTGTTAGTGTTGAAAAACCACTTTTCGCACTTGTGTTAGTGTTGAAAAACCACTTTTCGCACTTGTGTTGGTGCAGGAAACCACTTTTCGTACTTGTGTTGGTGCAGGAAACCACTTTTGCACTTGTATTAGTGTGGAAAAAACACTTTTTGCACTTGTGATAGTGTTGAAAAACCACATTTCGCACTTGTGTTAGTGTTGAAAAACCACTTTTCGCACTTGTATTAGTGTTGAAAAACCACTTTTCGGACTTGTGTTGGTGCAGCAAACCACTTTTGCACTTATATTAGTGTGCAAAAAACAATTTTTGCACTTGTGATAGTGTTGAAAAACCACTTTTCGCACTTGTGTTAGTGTTGAAAAAACACTTTTCGCACTTGTGTTGGTGCAGGAAACCACTTTTGCACTTGTATTAGTGTGGAAAAAACACTTTTTGCACTTGTGATAGTGTTGAAAAACCACTTTTCGCATTTGTGTTAGTGTTGAAAAACCACTTTTCGCACTTATGTTAGTGTTGAAAAACCACTTTTCGCACTTGTGTTAGTGTTGAAAAACCACTTTTCGCACTTGTGATAGTGTTGAAAAACCACTTTTCGCACTTGTGTTGGTGCAGCAAACCACTTTTGCACTTGTATTAGTGTGGAAAAACCACTTTTCGCACTTGTGTTAGTGTTGAAAAACCACTTTTCGCACTTGTGTTAGTGTTGAAAAACCACTTTTCGCACTTGTGTTGGTGCAGGAAACCACTTTTGCACTTGTATTAGTGTGGAAAAAACACTTTTTGCACTTGTGATAGTGTTGAAAAACCACTTTTCGCACTTGTATTAGTGTTGAAAAACCACTTTTCGCACTTGTGTTGGTGAAGGAAACCACTTTTGCACTTGTATTAGTGTGGAAAAACCACTTTTCGCACTTGTGTTAGTGTTGAAAAACCACTTTTCGCACTTGTGTTAGTGTTGAAAAACCACTTTTCGCACTTGTATTAGTGTTGAAAAACCACTTTTCGGACTTGTGTTGGTGCAGCAAACCACTTTTGCACTTATATTAGTGTGCAAAAAACAATTTTTGCACTTGTGATAGTGTTGAAAAACCACTTTTCGCACTTGTGTTAGTGTTGAAAAAACACTTTTCGCACTTGTGTTGGTGCAGGAAACCACTTTTGCACTTGTATTAGTGTGGAAAAAACACTTTTTGCACTTGTGATAGTGTTGAAAAACCACTTTTCGCATTTGTGTTAGTGTTGAAAAACCACTTTTCGCACTTATGTTAGTGTTGAAAAACCACTTTTCGCACTTGTGTTAGTGTTGAAAAACCACTTTTCGCACTTGTGATAGTGTTGAAAAACCACTTTTCGCACTTGTGTTGGTGCAGCAAACCACTTTTGCACTTGTATTAGTGTGGAAAAACCACTTTTCGCACTTGTGTTAGTGTTGAAAAACCACTTTTCGCACTTGTGTTAGTGTTGAAAAACCACTTTTCGCACTTGTGTTGGTGCAGGAAACCACTTTTGCACTTGTATTAGTGTGGAAAAAACACTTTTTGCACTTGTGATAGTGTTGAAAAACCACTTTTCGCACTTGTATTAGTGTTGAAAAACCACTTTTCGCACTTGTGTTGGTGAAGGAAACCACTTTTGCACTTGTATTAGTGTGGAAAAACCACTTTTCGCACTTGTGTTAGTGTTGAAAAACCACTTTTCGCACTTGTGTTAGTGTTGAAAAACCACTTTTCGCACTTGTGGGTGCAGGAAACCACTTTTGCACTTGTATTAGTGTGGAAAAAACACTTTTTGCACTTGTGATAGTGTTGAAAAACCACTTTTCGCACTTGTGTTAGTGTTGAAAAACCACTTTTCGCACTTACGTTAGTGTTGAAAAACCACTTTTCGCACTTGGGTTGGTGCAGGAAACCACTTTTGCACTTGTATTAGTGTGGAAAAAACACTTTTCGCACTTGTGTTAGTGTTGAAAAACCACTTTTCGCACTTGTGTTAGTGTTGAAAAACCACTTTTCGCACTTGTGTTAGTGTTGAAAAACCACTTTTCGCACTTGTGTTGGTGCAGGAAACCACTTTTGCACTTGTATGAGTGTGGAAAAAACACTTTTTGCACTTGTGATAGTGTTGAAAAACCACTTTTCGCACTTGTGTTAGTGTTGAAAAACCACTTTTCGCACTTCTGTTGGTGCAGGAAACCACTTTTGCACTTGTATTAGTGTGGAAAAACCACTTTTCGCACTTGTGTTAGTGTTGAAAAACCACTTTTCGCACTTGTGTTAGTGTTGAAAAACCACTTTTCGCACTTGTGTTGGTGCAGGAAACCACTTTTGCCCTTGTATTAGTGTGGAAAAAACACTTTTTGCACTTGTGATAGTGTTGAAAAACCACTTTTCGCACTTGTGTTAGTGTTGAAAAACCACTTTTCGCACTTGTGTTAGTGTTGAAAAACCACTTTTCGCACTTGTGTTGGTGCAGGAAACCACTTTTGCACTTGTATTAGTGTGGAAAAAACACTTTTTGCACTTGTGATAGTGTTGAAAAACCACTTTTCGCACTTGTATTACTGTTGAAAAACCACTTTTCGCACTTGTGTTGGTGCAGGAAACCACTTTTGCACTTGTATTAGTGTGGAAAAACCACTTTTCGCACTTGTGTTAGTGTTGAAAAACCACTTTTCGCACTTGTGTTAGTGTTGAAAAACCACTTTTCGCACTTGTGTTGGTGCAAGAAACCACTTTTGCACTTGTATTAGTGTGGAAAAAACACTTTTTGCACTTGTGATAGTGTTGAAAAACCACTTTTCGCACTTGTGTTAGTGTTGAAAAACCACTTTTCGCACTTATGTTAGTGTTGAAAAACCACTTTTCGCACTTGTGTTGGTGCAGGAAACCACTTTTGCACTTGTATTAGTGTGGAAAAAACACTTCTCGCACTTGTGTTCGTGTTGAAAAACCACTTTTTGCACTTGTGTTAGTGTTGAAAAACCACTTTTCGCACTTGTGTTAGTGTTGAAAAACCACTTTTCGCACTTGTGTTGGTGCAGGAAACCACTTTTGCACTTGTATTAGTGTGGAAAAAACACTTTTTGCACTTGTGATAGTGTTGAAAAACCACTTTTCGCACTTGTGTTAGTGTTGAAAAACAACCCCTTCGCACTTCTGTTGGTGCAGGAAAACCACTTTTGCACTTGTGATAGTGTTGAAAAACCACTTTTCGCACTTGTGATAGTGTTGAAAAACCACTTTTCGCAATTGTGTTGGTGCAGGAAACCACTTTTGCACTTGTATTAGTGTGGAAAAACCACTTTTCGCACTTATGTTAGTGTTGAAAAACCACTTTTCGCACTTGTGTTAGTGTTGAAAAACCACTTTTCGCACTTGTGTTGATGCAGGAAACCACTTTTGCACTTGTATTAGTGTGGAAAAAACACTTTTTGCACTTGTGATAGTGTTGAAAAACCACTTTTCGCACTTGTATTAGTGTTGAAAAACCACTTTCCGCACTTGTGTTGGTGCAGGAAACCACTTTTGCACTTGTATTAGTGTGGAAAAACCACTTTTCGCACTTGTGTTAGTGTTGAAAAACCACTTTTCGCACTTGTGTTAGTGTTGAAAAACCACTTTTCGCACTTGTGTTGGTGCAGGAAACCACTTTTCGCACTTGTGTTGGTGCAGGAAACCACTTTTGCACTTGTATTAGTGTGGAAAAAACACTTTTTGCACTTGTGATAGTGTTGAAAAACCACATTTCGCACTTGTGTTAGTGTTGAAAAACCACTTTTCGCACTTGTATTAGTGTTGAAAAACCACTTTTCGGACTTGTGTTGGTGCAGGTAACCACTTTTGCACTTGTATTAGTGTGGAAAAACCACTTTTCGCACTTGTGTTAGTGTTGAAAAACAACTTTTCGCACTTGTGTTAGTGTTGAAAAACCACTTTTCGCACTTGTGGGTGCAGGAAACCACTTTTGCACTTGTATTAGTGTGGAAAAAACACTTTTTGCACTTGTGATAGTGTTGAAAAACCACTTTTCGCATTTGGGTTAGTGTTGAAAAACCACTTTTCGCACTTATGTTAGTGTTGAAAAACCACTTTTCGCACTTGTGTTAGTGTTGAAAAACCACTTTTCGCACATGTGTTGGTGCAAGAAACCACTTTTGCACTTGTATTAGTGTGGAAAAAACACTTTTTGCACTTGTGATAGTGTTGAAAAACCACTTTTCGCACTTGTGTTAGTGTTGAAAAACCACTTTTCGCACTTATGTTGGTGCAGGCACCCACTTTTGCACTTGTATTAGTGTGGAAAAAACACTTTTCGCACTTGTGTTAGTGTTGAAAAACCACTTTTCGCACTTGTGTTAGTGTGGAAAAACCACTTTCCGCACTTGTGTTGGTGCAGGAAACCACTTTTGCACTTGTATTAGTGTGGAAAAAACACTTTTTGCACTTGTGATAGTGTTGAAAAACCACTTTTTGCACTTGTGTTAGTGTTGAAAAACCACTTTTCGCACTTGTGTTGGTGCAGGAAACCACTTTTGCACTTGTATTAGTGTGGAAAAAACACTTTTTGCACTTGTGATAGTGTTGAAAAACCACTTTTCGCACTTGTGTTAGTGTTGAAAAACCACTTTTCGCACTTGTGTTAGTGTTGAAAAACCACTTTTCGCACTTGTGTTGGTGCAGGAAACCACTTTTTGCACTTGTGTTAGTGTTGAAAAACCACTTTTCGCACTTGTGTTAGTGTGGAAAAACCACTTTCCGCACTTGTGTTGGTGCAGGAAACCACTTTTCCACTTGTATTAGTGTGGAAAAAACACTTTTTGCACTTGTGATAGTGTTGAAAAACCACTTTTCGGACTTGTGTTAGTGTTGAAAAACCACTTTTCGCACATGTGTTAGTGTTGAAAAACCACTTTTCGCACTTGTGTTGGTGCAGGAAACCACTTTTGCACTTGTATTAGTGTGGAAAAAACACTTTTTGCACTTGTGATAGTGTTGAAAAACCACTTTTCGCACTTGTGTTAGTGTTGAAAAACCACTTTTCGCACTTGTGTTTGTGTTGAAAAACCACTTTTCGCACTTGTGTTGGTGCAGGAAACCACTTTTGCACTTGTATTAGTGTGGAAAAAACACTTTTCGCACTTGTGTTAGTGTTGAAAACCCACTTTTCGCACTTGTGTTAGTGTTGAAAAACCACTTCGCACTTGTGTTGGTGCAGGAAACCACTTTTGCACTTGTATTAGTGTGGAAAAAACACTTTTTGCACTTGTGATAGTGTTGAAAAACCACTTTTCGCACTTGTGTTAGTGTTGAAAAACCACTTTTCGCACTTGTGTTAGTGTTGAAACACCACTTTTCGCACTTGTGTTGGTGCAGGAAACCACTTTTGCACTTGTATTAGTGTGGAAAAAACACTTTTTGCACTTGTGATAGTGTTGAAAAACCACTTTTTGCACTTGTGTTAGTGTTGAAAAACCACTTTTTGCACTTGTGTTAGTGTTGAAAAACCACTTTTCGCACTTGGGTTAGTGTTGAAAAACCACATTTCGCACTTGTGTTGGTGCAGGAAACCACTTTTGCACTTGTATTAGTGTGGAAAAAACACTTTTTGCACTTGTGATAGTGTTGAAAAACCACTCTTCGCACTTGTGTTAGTGTTGGAAAACCACTTTTCGCACTTGTGTTAGTGTTGAAAAACCACTTTTCGCACTTGTGTTGGTGCAGGAAACCACTTTTGCACTTGTATTAGTGTGGAAAAAACACTTTTTGCCCTTGTGATAGTGTTGAAAAACCACTTTTCGCACTTGTGTTAGTGTTGAAAAACCACTTTTCGCACTTGTGTTAGTGTTGAAACACCACTTTTCGCACTTGTGTTGGTGCAGGAAACCACTTTTGCACTTGTATTAGTGTGGAAAAAACACTTTTTGCACTTGTGATAGTGTTGAAAACCACTTTTCGCACTTGTGTTAGTGTTGAAAAACCACTTTTCGCACTTGTGTTAGTGTTGAAAAACCACTTTTCGCACTTGTGTTGGTGCAGGAAACCACTTTTGCACTTGTATTAGTGTGGAAAAAACACTTTTTGCACTTGTGATAGTGTTGAAAAATCACTTTTCGCACTTGTATTAGTGATGAAAAACCACTTTTCGCACTTGTGTTGGTGCAGGAAACCACTTTTGCACATGTATTAGTGTGGAAAAACCACTTTTCGCACTTGTGTTAGTGTTGAAAAACCACTTTTCGCACTTGTGTTAGTGTTGAAAAACCACTTTTCGCACTTGTGGGTGCAGGAAACCACTTTTGCACTTGTATTAGTGTGGAAAAAACACTTTTTGCACTTGTGATAGTGTTGAAAAACCACTTTTCGCACTTGTGTTAGTGTTGAAAAACCACTTTTCGCACTTATGTTAGTGTTGAAAAACCACTTTTCGCACTTGTGTTGGTGCAGGAAACCACTTTTGCACTTGTATTAGTGTGGAAAAAACACTTTTTGCACTTGTGATAGTGTTGAAAAACCACTTTTCGCACTTGTGTTAGTGTTGAAAAACCACTTTTCGTACTTCTGTTGGTGAAGGAAACCACTTTTGCACTTCTATTAGTGTGGAAAAAACACTTTACGCACTTGTGTTAGTATTGAAAAACCACTTTTTGCACTTGTGTTAGTGTTGAAAAACCACTTTTTGCACTTGTGTCGGTGCAGGAAACCACTTTTGCACTTGTATTAGTGTGGAAAAAACACTTTTTGCACTTGTGATAGTGTTGAAAAACCACTTTTCGCACTTGTGTTAGTGTTGAAAAACCACTTTTCGCACGTGTGTTAGTGTTGAAAAACCACTTTTCGCACTTGTGTTGGTGCAGGAAACCACTTTTTGCACTTGTGTTAGTGTTGAAAAACCACTTTTCGCACTTGTGTTAGTGTGGAAAAACCACTTTCCGCACTTGTGTTGGTGCAGGAAACCACTTTTGCACTTGTATTAGTGTGGAAAAAACACTTTTTGCACTTGTGATAGTGTTGAAAAACCACTTTTCGGACTTGTGTTAGTGTTGAAAAACCACTTTTCGCACTTGTGTTAGTGTTGAAAAACCACTTTTCGCACTTGTGTTGGTGCAGGAAACCACTTTTGCACTTGTATTAGTGTGGAAAAAACACTTTTTGCACTTGTGATAGTGTTGAAAAACCACTTTTCGCACTTGTGTTAGTGTTGAAAAACCACTTTTCGCACTTGTGTTTGTGTTGAAAAACCACTTT
Organism: Myxine glutinosa; assembly: GCF_964187855.1. NCBI lineage: Eukaryota > Metazoa > Chordata > Myxini > Myxiniformes > Myxinidae > Myxine > Myxine glutinosa. The sequence continues at coordinate 62,488 of NW_027616994.1, forward strand.
TCGCACTTGTGTTGGTGCAGGAAACCACTTTTGCACTTGTATTAGTGTGGAAAAAACACTTTTCGCACTTGTGTTAGTGTTGAAAACCCACTTTTCGCACTTGTGTTAGTGTTGAAAAACCACTTTTCGCACTTGTGTTGGTGCAGGAAACCACTTTTGCACTTGTATTCGTGTGGAAAAAACACTTTTTGCACTTGTGATAGTGTTGAAAAACCACTTTTCGCACTTGTGTTAGTGTTGAAAAACCACTTTTCGCACTTGTGTTGGTGCAGGAAACCACTTTTGCACTTGTATTAGTGTGGAAAAACCACTTTTCGCACTTGTGTTAGTGTTGAAAACCCACTTTTCGCACTTGTGTTAGTGTTGAAAAACCACTTTTCGCACTTGTGTTGGTGCAGGAAACCACTTTTGCACTTGTATTAGTGTGGAAAAAACACTTTTTGCACTTGTGATAGTGTTGAAAAACCACTTTTCGCACTTGTATTAGTGTTGAAAAAACACTTTTCGCACTTGTGTTGGTGCAGGAAACCACTTTTGCACTTGTATTAGTGTGGAAAAACCACTTTTCGCACTTGTGTTAGTGTTGAAAAACCACTTTTCGCACTTGTGTTAGTGTTGAAAAACCACTTTTCGCACTTGTGGGTGCAGGAAACCACTTTTGCACTTGTATTAGTGTGGAAAAAACACTTTTTGCACTTGTGATAGTGTTGAAAAACCACTTTTCGCACTTGTGTTAGTGTTGAAAAACCACTTTTCACACTTACGTTAGTGTTGAAAAACCACTTTTCGCACTTGGGTTGGTGCAGGAAACCACTTTTGCACTTGTATTAGTGTGGAAAAAACACTTTTCGCACTTGTGTTAGTGTTGAAAAACCACTTTTCGCACTTGTGTTAGTGTTGAAAAACCACTTTTCGCACTTGTGTTAGTGTTGAAAAACCACTTTTCGCACTTGTGTTGGTGCAGGAAACCACTTTTGCACTTGTATGAGTGTGGAAAAAACACTTTTTGCACTTGTGATAGTGTTGAAAAACCACTTTTCGCACTTGTGTTAGTGTTGAAAAACCACTTTTCGCACTTCTGTTGGTGCAGGAAACCACTTTTGCACTTGTATTAGTGTGGAAAAACCACTTTTCGCACTTGTGTTAGTGTTGAAAAACCACTTTTCGCACTTGTGTTAGTGTTGAAAAACCACTTTTCGCACTTGTGTTGGTGCAGGAAACCACTTTTGCACTTGTATGAGTGTGGAAAAAACACTTTTTGCACTTGTGATAGTGTTGAAAAACCACTTTTCGCACTTGTGTTAGTGTTGAAAAACCACTTTTCGCACTTGTGTTAGTGTTGAAAAACCACTTTTCGCACTTGTGTTGGTGCAGGAAACCACTTTTGCACTTGTATTAGTGTGGAAAAAACACTTTTTGCACTTGTGATAGTGTTGAAAAACCACTTTTCGCACTTGTATTAGTGTTGAAAAACCACTTTTCGCACTTGTGTTGGTGCAGGAAACCACTTTTGCACTTGTATTAGTGTGGAAAAACCACTTTTCGCACTTGTGTTAGTGTTGAAAAACCACTTTTCGCACTTGTGTTAGTGTTGAAAAACCACTTTTCGCACTTGTGTTGGTGCAAGAAACCACTTTTGCACTTGTATTAGTGTGGAAAAAACACTTTTTGCACTTGTGATAGTGTTGAAAAACCACTTTTCGCACTTGTGTTAGTGTTGAAAAACCACTTTTCGCACTTATGTTAGTGTTGAAAAACCACTTTTCGCACTTGTGTTGGTGCAGGAAACCACTTTTGCACTTGTATTAGTGTGGAAAAAACACTTCTCGCACTTGTGTTCGTGTTGAAAAACCACTTTTTGCACTTGTGTTAGTGTTGAAAAACCACTTTTCGCACTTGTGTTAGTGTTGAAAAACCACTTTTCGCACTTGTGTTGGTGCAGGAAACCACTTTTGCACTTGTATTAGTGTGGAAAAAACACTTTTTGCACTTGTGATAGTGTTGAAAAACCACTTTTCGCACTTGTGTTAGTGTTGAAAAACCACTTTTCACACTTGTGTTAGTGTTGAAAAACCACTTTTCGCACTTGTGTTGGTGCAGGAAACCACTTTTGCACTTGTATTAGTGTGGAAAAAACACTTTTTGCACTTGTGATAGTGTTGAAAAACCACTTTTCGCACTTGTATTAGTGTTGAAAAAACACTTTTCGCACTTGTGTTGATGCAGGAAACCACTTTTGCACTTGTATTAGTGTGGAAAAACCACTTTTCGCACTTGTGTTAGTGTTGAAAAACCACTTTTCGCACTTGTGTTAGTGTTGAAAAACCACTTTTCGCACTTGTGGGTGCAGGAAACCACTTTTGCACTTGTATTAGTGTGGAAAAAACACTTTTTGCACTTGTGATAGTGTTGAAAAACCACTTTTCGCACTTGTGTTAGTGTTGAAAAACCACTTTTCGCACTTACGTTAGTGTTGAAAAACCACTTTTCGCACTTGGGTTGGTGCAGGAAACCACTTTTGCACTTGTATTAGTGTGGAAAAAACACTTTTCGCACTTGTGTTAGTGTTGAAAAACCACTTTTCGCACTTGTGTTAGTGTTGAAAAACCACTTTTCGCACTTGTGTTAGTGTTGAAAAACCACTTTTCGCACTTGTGTTGGTGCAGGAAACCACTTTTGCACTTGTATGAGTGTGGAAAAAACACTTTTTGCACTTGTGATAGTGTTGAAAAACCACTTTTCGCACTTGTGTTAGTGTTGAAAAACCACTTTTCGCACTTCTGTTGGTGCAGGAAACCACTTTTGCACTTGTATTAGTGTGGAAAAACCACTTTTCGCACTTGTGTTAGTGTTGAAAAACCACTTTTCGCACTTGTGTTAGTGTTGAAAAACCACTTTTCGCACTTGTGTTGGTGCAGGAAACCACTTTTGCACTTGTATGAGTGTGGAAAAAACACTTTTTGCACTTGTGATAGTGTTGAAAAACCACTTTTCGCACTTGTGTTAGTGTTGAAAAACCACTTTTCGCACTTGTGTTAGTGTTGAAAAACCCCTTTTCGCACTTGTGTTGGTGCAGGAAACCACTTTTGCACTTGTATGAGTGTGGAAAAAACACTTTTTGCACTTGTGATAGTGTTGAAAAACCACTTTTCGCACTTGTGTTAGTGTTGAAAAACCACTTTTCGCACTTCTGTTGGTGCAGGAAACCACTTTTGCACTTGTATTAGTGTGGAAAAACCACTTTTCGCACTTGTGTTAGTGTTGAAAAACCACTTTTCGCACTTGTGTTAGTGTTGAAAAACCACTTTTCGCACTTGTGTTGGTGCAGGAAACCACTTTTGCACTTGTATGAGTGTGGAAAAAACACTTTTTGCACTTGTGATAGTGTTGAAAAACCACTTTTCGCACTTGTGTTAGTGTTGAAAAACCACTTTTCGCACTTGTGTTAGTGTTGAAAAACCACTTTTCGCACTTGTGTTGGTGCAGGAAACCACTTTTGCACTTGTATTAGTGTGGAAAAAACACTTTTTGCACTTGTGATAGTGTTGAAAAACCACTTTTCGCACTTGTATTAGTGTTGAAAAACCACTTTTCGCACTTGTGTTGGTGCAGGAAACCACTTTTGCACTTGTATTAGTGTGGAAAAACCACTTTTCGCACTTGTGTTAGTGTTGAAAAACCACTTTTCGCACTTGTGTTAGTGTTGAAAAACCACTTTTCGCACTTGTGTTGGTGCAAGAAACCACTTTTGCACTTGTATTAGTGTGGAAAAAACACTTTTTGCACTTGTGATAGTGTTGAAAAACCACTTTTCGCACTTGTGTTAGTGTTGAAAAACCACTTTTCGCACTTATGTTAGTGTTGAAAAACCACTTTTCGCACTTGTGTTGGTGCAGGAAACCACTTTTGCACTTGTATTAGTGTGGAAAAAACACTTCTCGCACTTGTGTTCGTGTTGAAAAACCACTTTTTGCACTTGTGTTAGTGTTGAAAAACCACTTTTCGCACTTGTGTTAGTGTTGAAAAACCACTTTTCGCACTTGTGTTGGTGCAGGAAACCACTTTTGCACTTGTATTAGTGTGGAAAAAACACTTTTTGCACTTGTGATAGTGTTGAAAAACCACTTTTCGCACTTGTGTTAGTGTTGAAAAACAACCCTTTCGCACTTCTGTTGGTGCAGGAAAACCACTTTTGCACTTGTGATAGTGTTGAAAAACCACTTTTCGCACTTGTGATAGTGTTGAAAAACCACTTTTCGCACTTGTGTTGGTGCAGGAAACCACTTTTGCACTTGTATTAGTGTGGAAAAACCACTTTTCGCACTTGTGTTAGTGTTGAAAAACCACTTTTCGCACTTGTGTTAGTGTTGAAAAACCACTTTTCGCACTTGTGTTGGTGCAGGAAACCACTTTTGCACTTGTATTAGTGTGGAAAAAACACTTTTTGCACTTGTGATAGTGTTGAAAAACCACTTTTCGCACTTGTATTAGTGTTGAAAAACCACTTTTCGCACTTGTGTTGGTGCAGGAAACCACTTTTGCACTTGTATTAGTGTGGAAAAACCACTTTTCGCACTTGTGTTAGTGTTGAAAAACCACTTTTCGCACTTGTGTTAGTGTTGAAAAACCACTTTTCGCACTTGTGTTGGTGCAGGAAACCACTTTTCACACTTGTGTTGGTGCAGGAAACCACTTTTGCACTTGTATTAGTGTGGAAAAAACACTTTTTGCACTTGTGATAGTGTTGAAAAACCACATTTCGCACTTGCGTTAGTGTTGAAAAACCACTTTTCGCACTTGTATTAGTGTTGAAAAACCACTTTTCGGACTTGTGTTGGTGCAGGAAACCACTTTTGCACTTGTATTAGTGTGGAAAAACCACTTTTCGCACTTGTGTTAGTGTTGAAAAACCACTTTTCGCACTTGTGTTAGTGTTGAAAAACCACTTTTCGCACTTGTGGGTGCAGGAAACCACTTTTGCACTTGTATTAGTGTGGAAAAAACACTTTTTGCACTTGTGATAGTGTTGAAAAACCACTTTTCGCATTTGTGTTAGTGTTGAAAAACCACTTTTCGCACTTATGTTAGTGTTGAAAAACCACTTTTCGCACTTGTGTTAGTGTTGAAAAACCACTTTTCGCACATGTGTTGGTGCAAGAAACCACTTTTGCACTTGTATTAGTGTGGAAAAAACACTTTTTGCACTTGTGATAGTGTTGAAAAACCACTTTTCGCACTTGTGTTAGTGTTGAAAAACCACTTTTCGCACTTATGTTGGTGCAGGCAACCACTTTTGCACTTGTATTAGTGTGGAAAAAACACTTTTCGCACTTGTGTTAGTGTTGAAAAACCACTTTTCGCACTTGTGTTAGTGTGGAAAAACCACTTTCCGCACTTGTGTTGGTGCAGGAAACCACTTTTGCACTTGTATTAGTGTGGAAAAAACACTTTTTGCACTTGTGATAGTGTTGAAAAACCACTTTTCGCACTTGTGTTAGTGTTGAAAAACCACTTTTCGCACTTGTGTTAGTGTTGAAAAACCACTTTTCGCACTTGTGTTGGTGCAGGAAACCACTTTTGCACTTGGGAAAAAACACTTTTTGCACTTGTGATAGTGTTGAAAAACCACTTTTCGCACTTGTGTTAGTGTTGAAAAACCACTTTTCGCACTTGTGTTAGTGTTGAAAACCACTTTTCGCACTTGTGTTAGTGTTGAAAAACAACTTTTCGCACTTGTGTTGGTGCAGGAAACCACTTTTGCACTTGTATTAGTGTGGAAAAAACACTTTTTGCACTTGTGATAGTGTTGTAAAACCACATTTCGCACTTGTGTTAGTGTTGAAAAACCACTTTTCACACTTGTGTTGGTGCAGGAAACCACTTTTGCACTTGTATTAGTGTGGAAAAAACACTTTTCGCACTTGTGTTTGTATTGAAAAACCACTTTTCGCACTTGTGTTAGTGTTGAAAAACCACTTTTCGCACTTGTGTTGGTGCAGCAAACCACTTTTGCACTTGTATTAGTGTGCAAAAAACACTTTTTGCACTTGTGATAGTGTTGAAAAACCACTTTTCGCACTTGTGTTAGTGTTGAAAAAACACTTTTCGCACTTGTGTTGGTGCAGGAAACCACTTTTGCACTTGTTTTAGTGTGGAAAAACCACTTTTTGCACTTGTGTTAGTGTTGAAAAACCACTTTTCGCACTAGGGTTAGTGTTGAAAAACCACATTTCGCACTTGTGTTGGTGCAGGAAACCACTTTTGCACTTGTATTAGTGTGGAAAAAACACTTTTTGCACTTGTGATAGTGTTGAAAAACCACTTTTCGCACTTGTGTTAGTGTTGGAAAACCACTTTTCGCACTTGTGTTAGTGTTGAAAAACCACTTTTCGCACTTGTGTTGGTGCAGGAAACCACTTTTGCACTTGTATTAGTGTGGAAAAAACACTTTTTGCCCTTGTGATAGTGTTGAAAAACCACTTTTCGCACTTGTGTTAGTGTTGAAAAACCACTTTTCGCACTTGTGTTAGTGTTGAAACACCACTTTTCGCACTTGTGTTGGTGCAGGAAACCACTTTTGCACTTGTATTAGTGTGGAAAAAACACTTTTTGCACTTGTGATAGTGTTGAAAACCACTTTTCGCACTTGTGTTAGTGTTGAAAAACCACTTTTCGCACTTGTGTTAGTGTTGAAAAACCACTTTTCGCACTTGTGTTGGTGCAGGAAACCACTTTTGCACTTGTATTAGTGTGGAAAAAACACTTTTTGCACTTGTGATAGTGTTGAAAAATCACTTTTCGCACTTGTATTAGTGATGAAAAACCACTTTTCGCACTTGTGTTGGTGCAGGAAACCACTTTTGCACTTGTATTAGTGTGGAAAAACCACTTTTCGCACTTGTGTTAGTGTTGAAAAACCACTTTTCGCACTTGTGTTAGTGTTGAAAAACCACTTTTCGCACTTGTGGGTGCAGGAAACCACTTTTGCACTTGTATTAGTGTGGAAAAAACACTTTTTGCACTTGTGATAGTGTTGAAAAACCACTTTTCGCACTTGTGTTAATGTTGAAAAACCACTTTTCGCACTTATGTTAGCGTTGAAAAACCACTTTTCGCACTTGTGTTGGTGCAGGAAACCACTTTTGCACTTGTATTAGTGTGGAAAAAACACTTTTTGCACTTGTGATAGTGTTGAAAAACCACTTTTCGCACTTGTGTTAGTGTTGAAAAACAACCCTTTCGCACTTCTGTTGGTGCAGGAAAACCACTTTTGCACTTGTGATAGTGTTGAAAAACCACTTTTCGCACTTGTGATAGTGTTGAAAAACCACTTTTCGCACTTGTGTTGGTGCAGGAAACCACTTTTGCACTTGTATTAGTGTGGAAAAACCACTTTTCGCACTTGTGTTAGTGTTGAAAAACCACTTTTCGCACTTGTGTTAGTGTTGAAAAACCACTTTTCGCACTTGTGTTGGTGCAGGAAACCACTTTTGCACTTGTATTAGTGTGGAAAAAACACTTTTTGCACTTGTGATAGTGTTGAAAAACCACTTTTCGCACTTGTATTAGTGTTGAAAAACCACTTTTCGCACTTGTGTTGGTGCAGGAAACCACTTTTGCACTTGTATTAGTGTGGAAAAACCACTTTTCGCACTTGTGTTAGTGTTGAAAAACCACTTTTCGCACTTGTGTTAGTGTTGAAAAACCACTTTTCGCACTTGTGTTGGTGCAGGAAACCACTTTTCGCACTTGTGTTGGTGCAGGAAACCACTTTTGCACTTGTATTAGCGTGGAAAAAACACTTTTTGCACTTGTGATAGTGTTGAAAAACCACATTTCGCACTTGTGTTAGTGTTGAAAAACTACTTTTCGCACTTGTATTAGTGTTGAAAAACCACTTTTCGGACTTGTGTTGGTGCAGGAAACCACTTTTGCACTTGTATTAGTGTGGAAAAACCACTTTTCGCACTTGCGTTAGTGTTGAAAAACCACTTTTCGCACTTGTGTTAGTGTTGAAAAACCACTTTTCGCACTTGTGGGTGCAGGAAACCACTTTTGCACTTGTATTAGTGTGGAAAAAACACTTTTTGCACTTGTGATAGTGTTGAAAAACCACTTTTCGCATTTGTGTTAGTGTTGAAAAACCACTTTTCGCACTTATGTTAGTGTTGAAAAACCACTTTTCGCACTTGTGTTAGTGTTGAAAAACCACTTTTCGCACATGTGTTGGTGCAAGAAACCACTTTTGCACTTGTATTAGTGTGGAAAAAACACTTTTTGCACTTGTGATAGTGTTGAAAAACCACTTTTCGCACTTGTGTTAGTGTTGAAAAACCACTTTTCGCACTTATGTTGGTGCAGGCAACCACTTTTGCACTTGTATTAGTGTGGAAAAAACACTTTTCGCACTTGTGTTAGTGTTGAAAAACCACTTTTCGCACTTGTGTTAGTGTGGAAAAACCACTTTCCGCACTTGTGTTGGTGCAGGAAACCACTTTTGCACTTGTATTAGTGTGGAAAAAACACTTTTTGCACTTGTGATAGTGTTGAAAAACCACTTTTCGCACTTGTGTTAGTGTTGAAAAACCACTTTTCGCACTTCTGTTGGTGCAGGAAACCACTTTTGCACTTGTATTAGTGTGGAAAAACCACTTTTCGCACTTGTGTTAGTGTTGAAAAACCACTTTTCGCACTTGTGTTAGTGTTGAAAAACCACTTTTCGCACTTGTGTTGGTGCAGGAAACCACTTTTGCACTTGTATGAGTGTGGAAAAAACACTTTTTGCACTTGTGATAGTGTTGAAAAACCACTTTTCGCACTTGTGTTAGTGTTGAAAAACCACTTTTCGCACTTGTGTTAGTGTTGAAAAACCACTTTTCGCACTTGTGTTGGTGCAGGAAACCACTTTTGCACTTGTATTAGTGTGGAAAAAACACTTTTTGCACTTGTGATAGTGTTGAAAAACCACTTTTCGCACTTGTATTAGTGTTGAAAAACCACTTTTCGCACTTGTGTTGGTGCAGGAAACCACTTTTGCACTTGTATTAGTGTGGAAAAACCACTTTTCGCACTTGTGTTAGTGTTGAAAAACCACTTTTCGCACTTGTGTTAGTGTTGAAAAACCACTTTTCGCACTTGTGTTGGTGCAAGAAACCACTTTTGCACTTGTATTAGTGTGGAAAAAACACTTTTTGCACTTGTGATAGTGTTGAAAAACCACTTTTCGCACTTGTGTTAGTGTTGAAAAACCACTTTTCGCACTTATGTTAGTGTTGAAAAACCACTTTTCGCACTTGTGTTGGTGCAGGAAACCACTTTTGCACTTGTATTAGTGTGGAAAAAACACTTCTCGCACTTGTGTTCGTGTTGAAAAACCACTTTTTGCACTTGTGTTAGTGTTGAAAAACCACTTTTCGCACTTGTGTTAGTGTTGAAAAACCACTTTTCGCACTTGTGTTGGTGCAGGAAACCACTTTTGCACTTGTATTAGTGTGGATAAAACACTTTTTGCACTTGTGATAGTGTTGAAAAACCACTTTTCGCACTTGTGTTAGTGTTGAAAAACAACCCTTTCGCACTTCTGTTGGTGCAGGAAAACCACTTTTGCACTTGTGATAGTGTTGAAAAACCACTTTTCGCACTTGTGATAGTGTTGAAAAACCACTTTTCGCACTTGTGTTGGTGCAGGAAACCACTTTTGCACTTGTATTAGTGTGGAAAAACCACTTTTCGCACTTGTGTTAGTGTTGAAAAACCACTTTTCGCACTTGTGTTAGTGTTGAAAAACCACTTTTCGCACTTGTGTTGGTGCAGGAAACCACTTTTGCACTTGTATTAGTGTGGAAAAAACACTTTTTGCACTTGTGATAGTGTTGAAAAACCACTTTTCGCACTTGTATTAGTGTTGAAAAACCACTTTTCGCACTTGTGTTGGTGCAGGAAACCACTTTTGCACTTGTATTAGTGTGGAAAAACCACTTTTCGCACTTGTGTTAGTGTTGAAAAACCACTTTTCGCACTTGTGTTAGTGTTGAAAAACCACTTTTCGCACTTGTGTTGGTGCAGGAAACCACTTTTCACACTTGTGTTGGTGCAGGAAACCACTTTTGCACTTGTATTAGTGTGGAAAAAACACTTTTTGCACTTGTGATAGTGTTGAAAAACCACATTTCGCACTTGCGTTAGTGTTGAAAAACCACTTTTCGCACTTGTATTAGTGTTGAAAAACCACTTTTCGGACTTGTGTTGGTGCAGGAAACCACTTTTGCACTTGTATTAGTGTGGAAAAACCACTTTTCGCACTTGTGTTAGTGTTGAAAAACCACTTTTCGCACTTGTGTTAGTGTTGAAAAACCACTTTTCGCACTTGTGGGTGCAGGAAACCACTTTTGCACTTGTATTAGTGTGGAAAAAACACTTTTTGCACTTGTGATAGTGTTGAAAAACCACTTTTCGCATTTGTGTTAGTGTTGAAAAACCACTTTTCGCACTTATGTTAGTGTTGAAAAACCACTTTTCGCACTTGTGTTAGTGTTGAAAAACCACTTTTCGCACATGTGTTGGTGCAAGAAACCACTTTTGCACTTGTATTAGTGTGGAAAAAACACTTTTTGCACTTGTGATAGTGTTGAAAAACCACTTTTCGCACTTGTGTTAGTGTTGAAAAACCACTTTTCGCACTTATGTTGGTGCAGGCAACCACTTTTGCACTTGTATTAGTGTGGAAAAAACACTTTTCGCACTTGTGTTAGTGTTGAAAAACCACTTTTCGCACTTGTGTTAGTGTGGAAAAACCACTTTCCGCACTTGTGTTGGTGCAGGAAACCACTTTTGCACTTGTATTAGTGTGGAAAAAACACTTTTTGCACTTGTGATAGTGTTGAAAAACCACTTTTCGCACTTGTGTTAGTGTTGAAAAACCACTTTTCGCACTTGTGTTAGTGTTGAAAAACCACTTTTCGCACTTGTGTTGGTGCAGGAAACCACTTTTGCACTTGGGAAAAAACACTTTTTGCACTTGTGATAGTGTTGAAAAACCACTTTTCGCACTTGTGTTAGTGTTGAAAAACCACTTTTCGCACTTGTGTTAGTGTTGAAAACCACTTTTCGCACTTGTGTTAGTGTTGAAAAACAACTTTTCGCACTTGTGTTGGTGCAGGAAACCACTTTTGCACTTGTATTAGTGTGGAAAAAACACTTTTTGCACTTGTGATAGTGTTGTAAAACCACATTTCGCACTTGTGTTAGTGTTGAAAAACCACTTTTCACACTTGTGTTGGTGCAGGAAACCACTTTTGCACTTGTATTAGTGTGGAAAAAACACTTTTCGCACTTGTGTTTGTATTGAAAAACCACTTTTCGCACTTGTGTTAGTGTTGAAAAACCACTTTTCGCACTTGTGTTGGTGCAGCAAACCACTTTTGCACTTGTATTAGTGTGCAAAAAACACTTTTTGCACTTGTGATAGTGTTGAAAAACCACTTTTCGCACTTGTGTTAGTGTTGAAAAAACACTTTTCGCACTTGTGTTGGTGCAGGAAACCACTTTTGCACTTGTTTTAGTGTGGAAAAACCACTTTTTGCACTTGTGTTAGTGTTGAAAAACCACTTTTCGCACTAGGGTTAGTGTTGAAAAACCACATTTCGCACTTGTGTTGGTGCAGGAAACCACTTTTGCACTTGTATTAGTGTGGAAAAAACACTTTTTGCACTTGTGATAGTGTTGAAAAACCACTTTTCGCACTTGTGTTAGTGTTGGAAAACCACTTTTCGCACTTGTGTTAGTGTTGAAAAACCACTTTTCGCACTTGTGTTGGTGCAGGAAACCACTTTTGCACTTGTATTAGTGTGGAAAAAACACTTTTTGCCCTTGTGATAGTGTTGAAAAACCACTTTTCGCACTTGTGTTAGTGTTGAAAAACCACTTTTCGCACTTGTGTTAGTGTTGAAACACCACTTTTCGCACTTGTGTTGGTGCAGGAAACCACTTTTGCACTTGTATTAGTGTGGAAAAAACACTTTTTGCACTTGTGATAGTGTTGAAAACCACTTTTCGCACTTGTGTTAGTGTTGAAAAACCACTTTTCGCACTTGTGTTAGTGTTGAAAAACCACTTTTCGCACTTGTGTTGGTGCAGGAAACCACTTTTGCACTTGTATTAGTGTGGAAAAAACACTTTTTGCACTTGTGATAGTGTTGAAAAATCACTTTTCGCACTTGTATTAGTGATGAAAAACCACTTTTCGCACTTGTGTTGGTGCAGGAAACCACTTTTGCACTTGTATTAGTGTGGAAAAACCACTTTTCGCACTTGTGTTAGTGTTGAAAAACCACTTTTCGCACTTGTGTTAGTGTTGAAAAACCACTTTTCGCACTTGTGGGTGCAGGAAACCACTTTTGCACTTGTATTAGTGTGGAAAAAACACTTTTTGCACTTGTGATAGTGTTGAAAAACCACTTTTCGCACTTGTGTTAATGTTGAAAAACCACTTTTCGCACTTATGTTAGCGTTGAAAAACCACTTTTCGCACTTGTGTTGGTGCAGGAAACCACTTTTGCACTTGTATTAGTGTGGAAAAAACACTTTTTGCACTTGTGATAGTGTTGAAAAACCACTTTTCGCACTTGTGTTAGTGTTGAAAAACAACCCTTTCGCACTTCTGTTGGTGCAGGAAAACCACTTTTGCACTTGTGATAGTGTTGAAAAACCACTTTTCGCACTTGTGATAGTGTTGAAAAACCACTTTTCGCACTTGTGTTGGTGCAGGAAACCACTTTTGCACTTGTATTAGTGTGGAAAAACCACTTTTCGCACTTGTGTTAGTGTTGAAAAACCACTTTTCGCACTTGTGTTAGTGTTGAAAAACCACTTTTCGCACTTGTGTTGGTGCAGGAAACCACTTTTGCACTTGTATTAGTGTGGAAAAAACACTTTTTGCACTTGTGATAGTGTTGAAAAACCACTTTTCGCACTTGTATTAGTGTTGAAAAACCACTTTTCGCACTTGTGTTGGTGCAGGAAACCACTTTTGCACTTGTATTAGTGTGGAAAAACCACTTTTCGCACTTGTGTTAGTGTTGAAAAACCACTTTTCGCACTTGTGTTAGTGTTGAAAAACCACTTTTCGCACTTGTGTTGGTGCAGGAAACCACTTTTCGCACTTGTGTTGGTGCAGGAAACCACTTTTGCACTTGTATTAGCGTGGAAAAAACACTTTTTGCACTTGTGATAGTGTTGAAAAACCACATTTCGCACTTGTGTTAGTGTTGAAAAACTACTTTTCGCACTTGTATTAGTGTTGAAAAACCACTTTTCGGACTTGTGTTGGTGCAGGAAACCACTTTTGCACTTGTATTAGTGTGGAAAAACCACTTTTCGCACTTGCGTTAGTGTTGAAAAACCACTTTTCGCACTTGTGTTAGTGTTGAAAAACCACTTTTCGCACTTGTGGGTGCAGGAAACCACTTTTGCACTTGTATTAGTGTGGAAAAAACACTTTTTGCACTTGTGATAGTGTTGAAAAACCACTTTTCGCATTTGTGTTAGTGTTGAAAAACCACTTTTCGCACTTACGTTAGTGTTGAAAAACCACTTTTCGCACTTGTGTTAGTGTTGAAAAACCACTTTTCGCACATGTGTTGGTGCAAGAAACCACTTTTGCACTTGTATTAGTGTGGAAAAAACACTTTTTGCACTTGTGATAGTGTTGAAAAACCACTTTTCGCACTTGTGTTAGTGTTGAAAAACCACTTTTCGCACTTATGTTGGTGCAGGCAACCACTTTTGCACTTGTATTAGTGTGGAAAAAACACTTTTCGCACTTGTGTTAGTGTTGAAAAACCACTTTTCGCACTTGTGTTAGTGTGGAAAAACCACTTTCCGCACTTGTGTTGGTGCAGGAAACCACTTTTGCACTTGTATTAGTGTGGAAAAAACACTTTTTGCACTTGTGATAGTGTTGAAAAACCACTTTTCGCACTTGTGTTAGTGTTGAAAAACCACTTTTCGCACTTGTGTTAGTGTTGAAAAACCACTTTTCGCACTTGTGATGGTGCAGGAAACCACTTTTGCACTTGGGAAAAAACACTTTTTGCACTTGTGATAGTGTTGAAAAACCACTTTTCGCACTTGTGTTAGTGTTGAAAAACCACTTTTCGCACTTGTGTTAGTGTTGAAAACCACTTTTCGCACTTGTGTTAGTGTTGAAAAACAACTTTTCGCACTTGTGTTGGTGCAGGAAACCACTTTTGCACTTGTATTAGTGTGGAAAAAACACTTTTTGCACTTGTGATAGTGTTGTAAAACCACATTTCGCACTTGTGTTAGTGTTGAAAAACCACTTTTCACACTTGTGTTGGTGCAGGAAACCACTTTTGCACTTGTATTAGTGTGGAAAAAACACTTTTCGCACTTGTGTTAGTATTGAAAAACCACTTTTCGCACTTGTGTTAGTGTTGAAAAACCACTTTTCGCACTTGTGTTGGTGCAGCAAACCACTTTTGCACTTGTATTAGTGTGCAAAAAACACTTTTTGCACTTGTGATAGTGTTGAAAAACCACTTTTCGCACTTGTGTTAGTGTTGAAAAAACACTTTTCGCACTTGTGTTGGTGCAGGAAACCACTTTTGCACTTGTTTTAGTGTGGAAAAACCACTTTTTGCACTTGTGTTAGTGTTGAAAAACCACTTTTCGCACTTGGGTTAGTGTTGAAAAACCACATTTCGCACTTGTGTTGGTGCAGGAAACCACTTTTGCACTTGTATTTTTTTTTTTTTTTTTTTTTTTTTTTGTTTTGTATACAAGATCGAGGCTCGTGAAAGAGCGAACATTAATCACACAGAAAGACAAACAGACACATAAAACAAATAACATCGGGAGCGGTAGACAAGATGGGGAGAGAGGGGGAAGGACACAAACACAACATTTGAGAGCAGGGACCGAGAGACATGGAGACATGGAGAGATCTGTGGGAGGGAGAGGGCTTTGGGGGGGAGGCATGTGAAGGGGGGGAGGCATGTGAAGGGGGGGAGGCATGTGAAGGGGGGGGGGTGGGAGAGGTATAAACATATGGACACTGCCAGGATTTCCAGGAAATAAGTTGGAATTTCAAACAAGGTGGATCTGGGGTGAATTAGTGGGGGTAGAAAAGATCAAGGTTATGGATGGGGGAAGATAAGAGATGGTGGTGAACAGCTGTTTTAAAGACCTGGAGGGAGGAGAGGGATTGAAGGGAGTGTGGGAGTTTGTTCCACAGGCGGGAGAAAAGAGGAATGAAAGAGTGAAGGTGAGCAGAGAGCCGAGATTTCGGCAGTTTAACCATCAGAGGGTTGCTGGCAGATCTTGTGCGACCTGTAGGAATATTTGGGGGACAGAGCACAGAGAGAGCTGGGGGAGCAAGGCCGGAGAGGAGTCGGTAGAAGACAGAAAGACCACCTACCTGCCTGCGGTGAGTGAGTGAAAAGCCCTCAGAGATAGCTTCATCGCGGGAGATTCCAATGATTTTGAAAGCTTTGGATTCAACAGCGTGAAGCCGAGCCAGGTGTGAGGCAGGAGCACCAGCCCATAGGGGAGAACAGTATTCCATTGAGCTGCGGATGAAAGCCTTGTATGTGGTGAGGAGCTCAGGTGTGCCGAGGAAGGACTTCGCACGACGGAGGATGCCCAGTCGGCGACTGGCTTTGGAGGCCAGCTTGGAAATGTGGTTTTCCCAAGAAAGATCATGGCAGATAGTGAGACCCAAAAGCTTGAGTGACAGAACTTCTTGGAGAGGATTGTTGAGAAAGTAGATGGGAGGGTTGTCCAGTCGATCTTTTCGGAGAGACATAGTAAGAGAGTGAGATTTGGCAGGATTGAAAGACATGTTCCACTTGTTTGACCAGTCTGTGATTTTGTCCAGGTCTTCAGAGAGTGAGGAGGCTGCAGACTGCCGATCTGAGGGAAGAGGAATGGAGCGGCAGAGAGTGGAGTCATCAGCAAAGAGATAGAGAGGATTTTCCAGAGAGTCAGAGAGATCATTGATAAAGACCAGAAAAAGCACAGGGCCCAGCGCACTTCCTTGGGGAACTCCAGCCTGAACAGGAAGGGGAGATGAGAGAAATCCATTCAGGGCCACACGTTGACTACGACCAGAGAGGAAGTCCGCAAGCCATGCATGGAGATTTCCATGGATACCATAGGAGGAGAGTTTGGTGAGCAGAGCTGGGTGCCAGACCGTATCAAAGGCCCTTGATATGTCAAGGGAGACAGCTCTGATTTCCTGTTTGGCATTGAGGACCTCCATCCATTGTTGAGACAGCAGAAGCAGCATGTCCAGAGTAGAGTGACCTGGTCTGAAACCAAATTGATGATCAGAGATCAAGCCATTGGAGAAGAGGAAAGATTTCATATCCGAAGCAATGATGGATTCCATGACTTTGCTGATAATTGGGAGCAGGCTGATTGGTCTGTAGTTGCAAGGATCTGTTTTTGCACCTTTTTTGTGTAAAGCGGTAATGTTAGCTGATTTCCAGGATGCTGGCAGATGACCTTGAGCAAAAGATAGGGTGAAAAGAACAGAGAGAGGGTGAGATAGAGCGGCAGAGCAGGATTTTAGGACCCGTGGGCTGATGCCGTCTGGTCCAGTTGCAGAATCAGAGTCGAGGTTTGACAAAAACTCCTCCACCTTGTCAGGAGAGAAGGACACAGAGTCCAGGAGCAGTTGGGTTCGACTGGGAAAGGTGGGAACAGAGAGAGATGGGTTTGGGACTAAGGATTTCGAGGCGAACACAGAGTTGAGGCATTCGGCTTTGTCACGTGCGATGTCAACTGTGTGGCCATTTGAGGTAAGGGAGGGGATGGAGGGGGAACAAACACCAGAAACGGATTTGACCAGACGCCACCAGGATTTGGAGGAAGGAGACAGGTTTGAGAGTTCATTCTTGAGTGAGGAGAGATAGTGCTTCCTGGCACTCCTGAGGGTAGACACACACTTGTTCCGAGCTTGGTGGAAGGAACTGAGATTTCCTTCAGTTGGATTAGCCTTCCAAGAGGCAAAGGCAAGTTGTTTCAGGGCAACTGCCTCACCACAAGATTCAGTGTACCATGGACGGGAGGAAGGGTAAGACAATTGAAGGCGAGATGGGATAAATCTGTGCATGAGAGAGATCAGTTTGCTTTGGAAGAATTCCCAGGAAGAATTGATGTCAGAGGCAGTGGAGATGGGAGACCAATCCAGACGATTGATGGCTGCTTGAAGACCGTCCCAGTCGGCCTGAGTGAAATGCCAGACTCGTCGACGCTGAGGAGGCTCTCTGAGAATGGCCAGAGAGATGTCCACTTTGACAAGCACATGATCAGAAGAACCGATTGGAGCAGAAGAAGAGCAGCAGACATTAGCAGGGAAGTTTGTCATAACCAAGTCTAGAAGAGAAGATACTCCATTGGCTGAGATCCGGGTCGGGAAATTGACAGATTGTGTCAATCCCAGTGAGTCACAGAAGTCCTTTGCTGAGGTGCCATGACTAGTGAGAGAGGAACCCACACCCAACCAGGTGGCATGATGACAGTTGAAGTCACCACATATGAGGAAGAGAGAGTTGGGATGAGTGGATAGAAGTTGGTCCATGTTGTCAGACATTGAAATGTAGATGGAGTCATCACTGTTTGGGGGACGGTACAGAACACATATGAACAAAAGGTGGGAGCGGAGAGGAAGCCGTAACCAGAGGTACTCCTGCGGGTGAGGAGGAAAGAGAGCAGTGCAAGGAGAGTGAGGAAGAGAGTTTTTGACAAAGATAGCCACCCCACCACCAGGCCGAGGCTCAGGTCTATCATACCGGAGGAGGGAGTAACCAGGAAGAGATATTAAGGAATCAGAGACATCTTGAAGGAGGAAAGTCTCTGTTAAGCAGATCAAGTCTGGATTGTCAGAAGCAACCTGTATGGAGAGATCAGTCAGGTTTGAGCGAAGGCCCCGGATGTTTGAGGTCCATACCGTTAATGAAGAGAGAGGGGGAGCATCGGGTACAGGACAGGGGAGGGGAGGAGTTGGGTAAGATGAAGAATGAGAGGGGGAGGTAGGGAGAGCAGTTGATAGTGTTTCAGATGTTGCAGAAGAGTTCCAAGAAAGGGAAGGATGAGGAGGATGAAAGGTTTGCTGGTGAAGGGATGCGGCACAGTGAGGGGTTGTTTGAGGGGGGGCAGAGGAAAGTAGAAGGTTTGGGGGGGTGGAGGTATGAGATAGAAGGGAGACGAAGTGGGGAGGAGGCAGCTTGGAGGAGGAGGGGGGAGGAGAGAGAATTGGAGAGGAATGGTATGGGGGGAGAATTGAATGGGAGGGATTGGGGGGGAGTTTTGAAGGGGAGGAGTGAGGGGGGAGTTTAGGAGGGGAGGGGCAAGGGGGGAGTTTTGGAGGGAAGGGGAAAGGGGGGAGATCAGGAGTGGAGGGGCAAGGGGGGGGATTAGGAGGGGAGGGGCAAAGGGGAAGTTTAGGAGGGGAAGGGCAAGGGGGGAGTTCAGGAGTGGAGGGGCAAGGGGGGAGTTTAAGAGTGGTGGGGCAAGGGGGAAGTTTCGGAGTGTAGGTGCAAGGGGGGGGATTTGGATGGGAGGGGCAAGAGGGGAGTTTAGAAAGTGGATGATTAATGAAAGACGAACATTGATAACAAATTGGGTTTGTTGTGATTTTCAAGTTAGCAATCCGGTTCAGGATGATGGAGGAGGGATGGAATGAATGTGAATTTAGACCATGTAGTGAGGGAGACGTATAAGATATTGAATTTCTTTTTTTTGAAGTGGAATGAGTTGGAGAGGAAATTGAGAAAAGCCTTTTAAATAGGAAGAAAAACAGCGTGTTGTAATATACCACTGAATAAAAAACAGAAGGGGAAAGGTTAAACATATTTAAAAATATTTAAACAGAACTATGAACAATCTTATATGCACAAAAATACCAACGGGGGGAGAGCCGAGAGGGACCACCACGAGTCACGTGAACAGGGCAAACGGTGGATGGCAAGGAGATAATGGGGGTGGGGCGAACAGCACACCTGGACAGAAAATACAGGATGAGACAACAGTACACGTGGAGAAAATAAAATAAATGTTTTGGTTTTTTTTGGGTTTTTTTTGGGGGGGGGGGATTTAGAACGTTAGACAGTATTATGTTCGGGGTAGAAGGGAAAAAACCAAGAGCCAAGCAAAACACACTTAAGTTAACAAAACACCGACGGGGGTACAACTACAAGGCCACACACGATGAGCAGAAAACGATTAATTAATTAATTACGAGTTACAGGAAATTCAAACCAAAACTAACTATAATCAAACAATATCACATGGACGATAAAATAACGAATTGAAATTTGACAATCTATCTGGGGAAATGGGGGAGAAACACGTGGTCGAAGAACGAACGAACGAATAAGAATGAATAAACGAATGAGCACAGAGAAGGTAGTCTTTTTTTTTTGTTTTTTTGAGTTGAGATTTACATAAGGAAGTAGGCTTTGGGGTGGAAAGACTGCGAAAACAGAGAACGAAAGTTATTGGATCACAAACGACAGGCGCTGAGAGAAAAACAAAGCCTCAAGGTTGTACAGTGTACACTGTACAAGACCTCGAGATGACACGAATTAACGCGATTTTCAAAACAGGTATGAAAGATTTGCACCGAAAATCTTTGACGGGACAATATACGTACATACACCATAAAAGAAATACAGTTATAACGAAAATACAAATTGGAACAATGACTTAACTTCGATTTCGATGGAGAGCGTGGAGACCTGCGAAAAAACGAACCGTCGCCAGCCGTCGCCAGCCAGTATTAGTGTGGAAAAAACACTTTTTGCACTTGTGATAGTGTTGAAAAACCACTTTTCGCACTTGTGTTAGTGTTGGAAAACCACTTTTCGCACTTGTGTTAGTGTTGAAAAACCACTTTTCGCACTTGTGTTGGTGCAGGAAACCACTTTTGCACTTGTATTAGTGTGGAAAAAACACTTTTTGCCCTTGTGATAGTGTTGAAAAACCACTTTTCGCACTTGTGTTAGTGTTGAAAAACCACTTTTCGCACTTGTGTTAGTGTTGAAACACCACTTTTCGCACTTGTGTTGGTGCAGGAAACCACTTTTGCACTTGTATTAGTGTGGAAAAAACACTTTTTGCACTTGTGATAGTGTTGAAAACCACTTTTCGCACTTGTGTTAGTGTTGAAAAACCACTTTTCGCACTTGTGTTAGTGTTGAAAAACCACTTTTCGCACTTGTGTTGGTGCAGGAAACCACTTTTGCACTTGTATTAGTGTGGAAAAAACACTTTTTGCCCTTGTGATAGTGTTGAAAAACCACTTTTCGCACTTGTGTTAGTGTTGAAAAACCACTTTTCGCACTTGTGTTAGTGTTGAAAAACCACTTTTCGCACTTGTGTTGGTGCAGGAAACCACTTTTGCACTTGTATTAGTGTGGAAAAAACACTTTTTGCACTTGTGATAGTGTTGAAAAATCACTTTTTGCACTTGTATTAGTGATGAAAAACCACTTTTCGCACTTGTGTTGGTGCAGGAAACCACTTTTGCACTTGTATTAGTGTGGAAAAACCACTTTTCGCACTTGTGTTAGTGTTGAAAAACCACTTTTCGCACTTGTGTTAGTGTTGAAAAACCACTTTTCGCACTTGTGGGTGCAGGAAACCACTTTTGCACTTGTATTAGTGTGGAAAAAACACTTTTTGCACTTGTGATAGTGTTGAAAAACCACTTTTCGCACTTGTGTTAGTGTTGAAAAACCACTTTTCGCACTTATGTTAGTGTTGAAAAACCACTTTTCGCACTTGTGTTGGTGCAGGAAACCACTTTTGCACTTGTATTAGTGTGGAAAAAACACTTTTTGCACTTGTGATAGTGTTGAAAAACCACTTTTCGCACTTGTGTTAGTGTTGAAAAACCACTTTTCGCACTTGTGTTAGTGTTGAAAAACCACTTTTCGCACTTGTGTTGGTGCAGGAAACCACTTTTGCACTTCTATTAGTGTGGAAAAAACACTTTACGCACTTGTGTTAGTATTGAAAAACCACTTTTTGCACTTGTGTTAGTGTTGAAAAACCACTTTTCGCACTTGTGTTGGTGCAGGAAACCACTTTTGCACTTGTATTAGTGTGGAAAAAACACTTTTTGCACTTGTGATAGTGTTGAAAAACCACTTTTCGCACTTGTGTTAGTGTTGAAAAACCACTTTTCGCACTTGTGTTGGTGCAGGAAACCACTTTTGCACTTCTATTAGTGTGGAAAAAACACTTTACGCACTTGTGTTAGTATTGAAAAACCACTTTTCGCACTTGTGTTGGTGCAGGAAACCACTTTTGCACTTCTATTAGTGTGGAAAAAACACTTTACGCACTTGTGTTAGTATTGAAAAACCACTTTTTGCACTTGTGTTAGTGTTGAAAAACCACTTTTCGCACTTGTGTTGGTGCAGGAAACCACTTTTGCACTTGTATTAGTGTGGAAAAAACACTTTTTGCACTTGTGATAGTGTTGAAAAACCACTTTTCACACTTGTGTTAGTGTTGAAAAACCACTTTTCGCACTTGTGTTAGTGTTGAAAAACCACTTTTCGCACTTGTGTTGGTGCAGGAAACCACTTTTTGCACTTGTGTTAGTGTTGAAAAACCACTTTTCGCACTTGTGTTAGTGTGGAAAAACCACTTTCCGCACTTGTGTTGGTGCAGGAAACCACTTTTGCACTTGTATTAGTGTGGAAAAAACACTTTTTGCACTTGTGATAGTGTTGAAAAACCACTTTTCGGACTTGTGTTAGTGTTGAAAAACCACTTTTCGCACTTGTGTTAGTGTTGAAAAACCACTTTTCGCACTTGTGTTGGTGCAGGAAACCACTTTTGCACTTGTATTAGTGTGGAAAAAACACTTTTTGCACTTGTGATAGTGTTGAAAAACCACTTTTCGCACTTGTGTTAGTGTTGAAAAACCACTTTTCGCACTTCTGTTGGTGCAGGAAACCACTTTTGCACTTGTATTAGTGTGGAAAAAACACTTTTCGCACTTGTGTTAGTGTTGAAAACCCACTTTTCGCACTTGTGTTAGTGTTGAAAAACCACTTCGCACTTGTGTTGGTGCAGGAAACCACTTTTGCACTTGTATTAGTGTGGAAAAAACACTTTTTGCACTTGTGATAGTGTTGAAAAACCACTTTTCGCACTTGTGTTAGTGGTGAAAAACCACTTTTCGCACTTGTGTTAGTGTTGAAACACCACTTTTCGCACTTGTGTTGGTGCAGGAAACCACTTTTGCACTTGTATTAGTGTGGAAAAAACACTTTTTGCACTTGTGATAGTGTTGAAAACCACTTTTCGCACTTGTGTTAGTGTTGAAAAACCACTTTTCGCACTTGTGTTAGTGTTGAAAAACCACTTTTCGCACTTGTGTTGGTGCAGGAAACCACTTTTGCACTTGTATTAGTGTGGAAAAACCACTTTTCGCACTTGTGTTAGTGTTGAAAAACCACTTTTCGCACTTGTGTTAGTGTTGAAAAAACACTTTTCGCACTTGTCGGTGCAGGAAACCACTTTTGCACTTGTATTAGTGTGGAAAAAACACTTTTTGCACTTGTGATAGTGTTGAAAAACCACTTTTCGCACTTGTGTTAGTGTTGAAAAACCACTTTTCGCACTTATGTTAGTGTTGAAATACCACTTTTCGCACTTGTGTTGGTGCAGGAAACCACTTTTGCACTTGTATTAGTGTGGAAAAAACACTTTTTGCACTTGTGATAGTGTTGAAAAACCACTTTTCGCACTTGTGTTAGTGTTGAAAAACCACTTTTCGCACTTCTGTTGGTGCAGGAAACCACTTTTGCACTTCTATTAGTGTGGAAAAAACACTTTACGCACTTGTGTTAGTGTTGAAAAACCACTTTTCGCACTTGTGTTAGTGTTGAAAAACCACTTTTCGCACTTGTGTTGGTGCAGGAAACCACTTTTGCACTTGTATTAGTGTGGAAAAAACACTTTTTGCACTTGTGATAGTGTTGAAAAACCACTTTTCGCACTTGTGTTAGTGTTGAAAAACCACTTTTCGCACTTGTGTTGGTGCAGGAAACCACTTTTGCACTTGTAGTAGTGTGGAAAAACCACTTTTCGCACTTGTGTTAGTGTTGAAAAACCACTTTTCGCACTTGTGTTAGTGTTGAAAAACCACTTTTCGCACTTGGGTTAGTGTTGAAAAACCACTTTTGCACTTGTATTAGTGTGGAAAAAACACTTTTGCACTTGTATTAGTGTGGAAAAAACACTTTTCGCACTTGTGTTAGTGTTGAAAAACCACTTTTCGCACTTGTGTTAGTGTTGAAAAACCACTTTTCGCACTTGTGTTGGTGCAGGAAAACACTTTTGCACTTGTGTTAGTGTGGACAAAACACTTTTTGCACTTGTGTTGGTGCAGGAAACCACTTTTCGCACTTGTGTTAGTGTTGAAAAACCACTTTTCGCACTTGTGTTGGTGCAGGAAACCACTTTTGCACTTGTATTAGTTTGGAAAAAACACTATTTGCACTTGTGATAGTGTTGAAAAACCACTTTTCGCACCTGTGTTAGTGTTGAAAAACCACTTTTCGCACTTGTGTTAGTGCAGGAAACCACTTTTGCACTTGTATTAGTGTGGAAAAACCACTTTTCGCACTTGTGTTAGTGTTGAAAAACCACTTTTCGCACTTGTGTTAGTGTTGAAAAACCACTTTTCGCACTTGTGTTAGTGTTGAAAAACCACTTTTCGCACTTGTGTTAGTGTTGAAAAACCACTTTTTCGCACTTGTGTTAGTGTTGAAAAACCACTTTTCGCACTTGTGTTGGTGCAGGAAACTACTTTTGCACTTGTATTAGTGTGGAAAAACCACTTTTCGCACTTGTGTTAGTGTTGAAAAAACACTTTTCGCACTTGTGTTGGTGCAGGAAACCACTTTCGCACTTGTATTAGTGTGGAAAAAACACTTTTTGCACTTGTGATAGTGTTGAAAAACCACTTTTCGCACTTGTGTTAGTGTTGAAAAACCACTTTTCGCACTTGTGTTGGTGCAGGAAACCACTTTTGCACTTGTATTAGTGTGGAAAAACTACTTTTCGCACTTGTGTTTGTGTTGAAAAACCAGTTTTCACACTTGTGTTCGTGTTGAAAAACCACTTTTCGCACTTGAGTTCGTGTTGAAAAACCACTTTTCACACTTGTGTTAGTGTTGAAAAACCACTTTTCGCACTTGTGTTAGTGTTGAAAAACCACTTTTCGCACTTGTGTTTGTGCAGGAAACCACTTTTGCACTTGTATTAGTGTGGAAAAAACACTTTTCGCACTTGTGTTAGTGTTGAAAAACCACTTTTCGCACTTGTGTTAGTGTTGAAAAACCACTTTTCACACTTGTGTTGGTGCAGGAAACCACTTTTGCACTTGTATTAGTGTGGAAAAAACACTTTTTGCACTTGTGATATTGTTGAAAAACCACTTTTTGCACTTGTGTTAGTGTTGAAAAACCACTTTTCGCACTTGTGTTGGTGCAGGAAGCCACTTTTGCACTTGTATTAGTGTGGAAAAACCACTTTTCGCACTTGTGTTAGTGTTGAAAAACCACTTTTCGCACTTGTGTTAGTGTTGAAAAAACACTTTTCGCACTTGTGTTGGTGCAGGAAACCACTTTTGCACTTGTATTAGTGTGGAAAAACCACTTTTCGCACTTGTGTTAGTGTTGAAAAACCACTTTTCGCACTTGTGTTAGTGTTGAAAAAACACTTTTCGCACTTGTCGGTGCAGGAAACCACTTTTGCACTTGTATTAGTGTGGAAAAAACACTTTTTGCACTTGTGATAGTGTTGAAAAACCACTTTTCGCACTTGTGTTAGTGTTGAAAAACCACTTTTCGCACTTATGTTAGTGTTGAAATACCACTTTTCGCACTTGTGTTGGTGCAGGAAACCACTTTTGCACTTGTATTAGTGTGGAAAAAACACTTTTTGCACTTGTGATAGTGTTGAAAAACCACTTTTCGCACTTGTGTTAGTGTTGAAAAACCACTTTTCGCACTTCTGTTGGTGCAGGAAACCACTTTTGCACTTCTATTAGTGTGGAAAAAACACTTTACGCACTTGTGTTAGTGTTGAAAAACCACTTTTCGCACTTGTGTTAGTGTTGAAAAACCACTTTTCGCACTTGTGTTGGTGCAGGAAACCACTTTTGCACTTGTATTAGTGTGGAAAAAACACTTTTTGCACTTGTGATAGTGTTGAAAAACCACTTTTCGCACTTGTGTTAGTGTTGAAAAACCACTTTTCGCACTTGTGTTGGTGCAGGAAACCACTTTTGCACTTGTAGTAGTGTGGAAAAACCACTTTTCGCACTTGTGTTAGTGTTGAAAAACCACTTTTCGCACTTGTGTTAGTGTTGAAAAACCACTTTTCGCACTTGGGTTAGTGTTGAAAAACCACTTTTGCACTTGTATTAGTGTGGAAAAAACACTTTTGCACTTGTATTAGTGTGGAAAAAACACTTTTCGCACTTGTGTTAGTGTTGAAAAACCACTTTTCGCACTTGTGTTAGTGTTGAAAAACCACTTTTCGCACTTGTGTTGGTGCAGGAAAACACTTTTGCACTTGTGTTAGTGTGGACAAAACACTTTTTGCACTTGTGTTGGTGCAGGAAACCACTTTTCGCACTTGTGTTAGTGTTGAAAAACCACTTTTCGCACTTGTGTTGGTGCAGGAAACCACTTTTGCACTTGTATTAGTTTGGAAAAAACACTATTTGCACTTGTGATAGTGTTGAAAAACCACTTTTCGCACCTGTGTTAGTGTTGAAAAACCACTTTTCGCACTTGTGTTAGTGCAGGAAACCACTTTTGCACTTGTATTAGTGTGGAAAAACCACTTTTCGCACTTGTGTTAGTGTTGAAAAACCACTTTTCGCACTTGTGTTAGTGTTGAAAAACCACTTTTCGCACTTGTGTTAGTGTTGAAAAACCACTTTTCGCACTTGTGTTAGTGTTGAAAAACCACTTTTTCGCACTTGTGTTAGTGTTGAAAAACCACTTTTCGCACTTGTGTTGGTGCAGGAAACTACTTTTGCACTTGTATTAGTGTGGAAAAACCACTTTTCGCACTTGTGTTAGTGTTGAAAAAACACTTTTCGCACTTGTGTTGGTGCAGGAAACCACTTTCGCACTTGTATTAGTGTGGAAAAAACACTTTTTGCACTTGTGATAGTGTTGAAAAACCACTTTTCGCACTTGTGTTAGTGTTGAAAAACCACTTTTCGCACTTGTGTTGGTGCAGGAAACCACTTTTGCACTTGTATTAGTGTGGAAAAACTACTTTTCGCACTTGTGTTTGTGTTGAAAAACCAGTTTTCACACTTGTGTTCGTGTTGAAAAACCACTTTTCGCACTTGAGTTCGTGTTGAAAAACCACTTTTCACACTTGTGTTAGTGTTGAAAAACCACTTTTCGCACTTGTGTTAGTGTTGAAAAACCACTTTTCGCACTTGTGTTTGTGCAGGAAACCACTTTTGCACTTGTATTAGTGTGGAAAAAACACTTTTCGCACTTGTGTTAGTGTTGAAAAACCACTTTTCGCACTTGTGTTAGTGTTGAAAAACCACTTTTCACACTTGTGTTGGTGCAGGAAACCACTTTTGCACTTGTATTAGTGTGGAAAAAACACTTTTTGCACTTGTGATATTGTTGAAAAACCACTTTTTGCACTTGTGTTAGTGTTGAAAAACCACTTTTCGCACTTGTGTTGGTGCAGGAAGCCACTTTTGCACTTGTATTAGTGTGGAAAAACCACTTTTCGCACTTGTGTTAGTGTTGAAAAACCACTTTTCGCACTTGTGTTGGTGCAGGAAACCACTTTTGCACTTGTATTAGTGTGGAAAAAACACTTTTCGCACTTGTGTTAGTGTTGAAAATCCACTTTTCGCACTTGTGTTAGTGTTGAAAAACCACTTTTCGCACTTGTGTTGGTACAGGAAACCACTTTTGCACTTGTATTAGTGTGGAAAAAACACTTTTTGCACTTGTGATAGTGTTGAAAAACCACTTTTCGCACTTGTGTTAGTGTTGAAAAACCACTTTTCGCACTTGTGTTTGTGCAGGAAACCACTTTTGCACTTGTATTATTGTGGAAAAAAACACTTTTCGCACTTGTGTTAGTGATGAAAAACCAATTTTCGCACTTGTGTTAGTGTTGAAAAACCACTTTTTGCACTTGTGTTGGTGCAGTAAACCACTTTTGCACTTGTATTAGTGTGGAAAAAACACTTTTTGCACTTGTGATAGTGTTGAAAAACCACTTTTCGCACTTGTGTTAGTGTTGAAAAACCACTTTTCGCACTTGTGTTGGTGCAGGAAACCGCTTTTGCACTTGTATTAGTGTGGAAAAACCACTTTTCACACTTGTGTTAGTGTTGAAAAACCACTTTTCGCACTTGTGTTAGTGTTGAAAAACCACTTTTCGCACTTGTGTTGGTGCAGGAAACGACTTTTGCACTTGTATTAGTGTGGAAAAACCACTTTTTGCACTTGTGATAGTGTTGAAAAACCACTTTTCGCACTTGTGATAGTGTTGAAAAACCACTTTTCGCACTTGTGTTGGTGCAGGAAACCACTTTTGCACTTGTATTAGTGTGGAAAAACCACTTTTCGCACTTGTGTTAGTGTTGAAAAACCACTTTTCGCACTTGTGTTAGTGTTGAAAAACCACTTTTCGCACTTGTGTTGGTGCAGGAAACCACTTTTGCACTTGAATTAGTGTGGAAAAAACACTTTTTGCACTTGTGATAGTGTTGAAAAACCACTTTTCGCACTTGTGTTAGTGTTGAAAAACCACTTTTCGCACTTGTGTTAGTGTTGAAAAAACACTTTTTGCACTTGTGTTGGTGCAGGAAACCACTTTTGCACTTGTATTAGTGTGGATAAACCACTTTTCGCACTTGTGTTAGTGTTAAAAAACCACTTTTCGCACTTGTGTTAGTGTTGAAAAACCACTTTTCGCACTTGTGTTAGTGTTGAAAAACCACTTTTCGCACTTGTGCTAGTGTTGAAAAACCACTTTTTCGCACTTGTGTTAGTGTTGAAAAACCACTTTTCGCACTTGTGTTGGTGCAGGAAACCACTTTTGCACTTGTATTAGTGTGGAAAAACCACTTTTCGCACTTGTGTTAGTGTTGAAAAACCACTTTTCGCACTTGTGTTGGTGCAGGAAACCACTTTTGCACTTGTATTAGTGTGGAAAAAACACTTTATGCACTTGTGTAGTGTTGAAAAACCACTTTTCGCACTTGTGTTAGTGTTGAAAAACCACTTTTCGCACTTGTGTTCGTGCAGGAAACCACTTTTGCACTTGTATTAGTGTGGAAAAACCACTTTTCGCACTTGTGTTAGTGTTGAAAAACCACTTTTCGCACTTGTGTTGGTGTTGAAAAACCACTTTTCGCACTTGTGTTGGTGCAGGAAACCACTTTTGCACTTGTATTAGTGTGGAAAAAACACTTTTTGCACTTGTGATAGTGTTGAAAAACCACTTTTCGCACTTGTGTTAGTGTTGAAAAACCACTTTTCGCACTTGTGTTGGTGCAGGAAACCACTTTTGCACTTATATTACTGTGGAAAAACCACTTTTCGCACTTGTGTTAGTGTAAAAAAACACTTTTCGCACTTGTGTTAGTGGTGAAAAACCACTTTTCGCACTTGTGTTGGTGCAGGAAACCACTTTTGCACTTGTATTAGTGTGGAAAAAACACTTTTTGCACTTGTGATAGTGTTGAAAAACCACTTTTCGCACTTGTGTTAGTGTTGAAAAACCACTTTTCGCACTTGGGTTAGTGTTGAAAAACTACTTTTTGCACTTGTGTTGGTGCAGGAAACCACTTTTGCACTTGTATTAGTGTGGAAAAAACACTTTTCGCACTTGTGTTCGTGTTGAAAAACCACTTTTCGCACTTGTGTTAGTGTTGAAAAACCACTTTTCGCACTTGTGTTGGTGCAGGAAACCACTTTTGCACTTGTATTAGTGTGGAAAAAACACTTTTTGCACTTGTGATAGTGTTGAAAAACCACTTTTCGCACTTGTGTTAGTGTTGAAAAACCACTTTTCGCACTTGTATTGGTGCAGGAAACCACTTTTGCACTTGTATTAGTGTGGAAAAAACACTTTTTGCACTTGTGATAGTGTTGAAAAACCACTTTTCGCACTTGTGTTAGTGTTGAAAAACCACTTTTCGCACTTGTGTTAGTGCAGGAAACCACTTTTGCACTTGTATTAGTGTGGAAAAACCACTTTTCGCACTTGTGTTAGTGTTGAAAAACCACTTTTCGCACTTGTGTTAGTCTTGAAAAACCACTTTTCGCACTTGTGTTAGTGTTGAAAACCCACTTTTCGCACTTGTGTTAGTGTTGAAAAACCACTTTTTCGCACTTGTGTTAGTGTTGAAAAACCACTTTTCGCACCTGTGTTGGTGCAGGAAACCACTTTTGCACTTGTATTAGTGTGGAAAAACCACTTTTCGCACTTGTGTTAGTGTTGAAAAACCACTTTTCGCACTTGTGTTGGTGCAGGAAACCACTTTTGCACTTGTATTAGTGTGGAAAAACCACTTTTCGCACTTGTGTTAGTGTTGAAAAACCACTTTTCGCACTTGTGTTAGTGTTGAAAAACCACTTTTCGCACTTGTGTTGGTGCAGGAAAACACTTTTGCACTTGTATTAGTGTGGAAAAACCACTTTTCGCACTTGTGTTAGTGCAGGAAACCACTTTTGCACTTGTATTAGTGTGGAAAAACCACTTTTCGCACTTGTGTTAGTGTTGAAAAACCACTTTTCGCACTTGTGTTAGTGTTGAAAAACCACTTTTCGCACTTGTGTTAGTGTTGAAAACCCACTTTTCGCACTTGTGTTAGTGTTGAAAAACCACTTTTTCGCACTTGTGTTAGTGTTGAAAAACCACTTTTCGCACCTGTGTTGGTGCAGGAAACCACTTTTGCACTTGTATTAGGGTGGAAAAACCACTTTTCGCACTTGTGTTAGTGTTGAAAAACCACTTTTCGCACTTGTGTTAGTGTTGAAAAACCACTTTTCGCACTTGTGTTGGTGCAGGAAAACACTTTTGCACTTGTATTAGTGTGGAAAAACCACTTTTCGCACTTGTGTTAGTGTTGAAAAACCACTTTTCGCACTTGTGTTAGTGTTGAAAAACCACTTTTCGCACTTGTGTTAGTGTTGAAAAACCACTTTTCGCACTTGTGTTAGTGTTGAAAAACCACTTTTCGCACTTGTGTTAGTGTTGAAAAACCACCTTTCGCACTTGTGTTAGTGTTGAAAAACCACTTTTCGCACTTGTGTTGGTGCAGGAAACCACTTTTGCACTTGTATTAGTGTGGAAAAACACTTTTCGCACTTGTGTTAGTGTTCAAAAAACACTTTTCGCACTTGTGTTAGTGTTGAAAAACCACTTTTCGCACTTGTGTTGGTGCAGGAAACCACTCTTGCACTTGTATTAGTGTGGAAAAAACACTTTTCGCACTTGTGTTAGTGTTGAAAAACCACTTTTCGCAATTGTGTTAGTGTTGAAAAACCACTTTTCGCACTTGTGTTGGTGCAGGAAACCACTTTTGCACTTGTATTAGTGGGGAAAAACCACTTTTCGCACTTGTGTTAGTGTTGAAAAACCACTTTTCCCACTTGTGTTAGTGTTGAAAAACCACTTTTCGCACTTGTGTTGGTGCAGGAAACCACTTTTGCACTTGTATTAGTGTGGAAAAACTACTTTTCGCACTTGTGTTTGTGTTGAAAAACCACTTCTCGCACTTGTGTTCATGTTGAAAAACCACTTTTCGCACTTGAGTTCGTGTTGAAAAACCACTTTTCGCACTTTTGTTAGTGTTGAAAAACCACTTTTCGCACTTGTGTTAGTGTTGAAAAACCACTTTTCGCACTTGTGTTTGTGCAGGGAACCACTTTTGCACTTGTATTAGTGTGGAAAAAACACTTTTCGCACTTGTGTTAGTGTTGAAAAACCACTTTTCGCACTTGTGTTAGTGTTGAAAAACCACTTTTCACACTTGTGTTGGTGCAGGAAACCACTTTTGCACTTGTATTAGTGTGGAAAAAACACTTTTTGCACTTGTGATAGTGTTGAAAAACCACTTTTCGCACTTGTGTTAGTTTTGAAAAACCACTTTTCGCACTTGTGTTGGTGCAGGAAACCACTTTTGCACTTGTATTAGTGTGGAAAAACCACTTTTCGCACTTGTGTTAGTGTTGAAAAACCACTTTTCGCACTTGTGTTGGTGCAGGAAACCACTTTTGCACTTGTATTAGTGTGGAAAAAACACTTTTTGCACTTGTGATAGTGTTGAAAAACCACTTTTCGCACTTGTGTTAGTGTTGAAAAACCACTTTTCGCACTTGTGTTAGTGTTGAAAAACCACTTTTCGCACTTGTGTTGGTGCAGGAAACCACTTTTGCACTTGTATTATTGTGGAAAAACCACTTTTCGCACTTGTGTTAGTGTTGAAAAACCACTTTTCACACTTGTGTTAGTGTTGAAAAACCACTTTTCGCACTTGTGTTGGTGCAGGAAACCACTTTTGCACTTGTATTAGTGTGGAAAAAACACTTTTTGCACTTGTGATAGTGTTGAAAAACCACTTTTCGCACTTGTGTTAGTGTTGAAAAACCACTTTTCGCACTTGTGTTGGTGCAGGAAACCACTTTTGCACTTGTATTAATGTGGAAAAACCACTTTTCGCACTTGTGTTAGTGTTGAAAAACCACTTTTCGCACTTGTGTTAGTGTTGAAAAACCACTTTTCGCACTTGTGTTAGTGTTGAAAAACCACTTTTCGCACTTGTGTTGGTGCAGGAAACCACTTTTGCACTTGTATTAGTGTGGAAAAACCACTTTTTGCACTTGTGATAGTGTTGAAAAACCACTTTTCGCACTTGTGATAGTGTTGAAAAACCACTTTTCGCACTTGTGTTTGTGCAGGAAACCACTTTTGCACTTGTATTAGTGTGGAAAAACCACTTTTCGCACTTGTGTTAGTGTTGAAAAACCACTTTTCGCACTAGTGTTAGTGTTGAAAAACCACTTTTCGCACTTGTGTTGGTGCAGGAAACCACTTTTGCACTTGAATTAGTGTGGAAAAAACACTTTTTACACTTGTGATAGTGTTGAAAAACCACTTTTCGCACTTGTGTTAGTGTTGAAAAACCACTTTTCGCACTTGTGTTGGTGCAGGAAACCACTTTTGCACTTGTGTTAGTGTTGAAAAACCACTTTTCGCACTTGTGTTAGTGTTGAAAAACCACTTTTCGCACTTGTGTTGGTGCAGGAAACCACTTTTGCACTTGTATTAGTGTGGAAAAAACACTTTTTGCACTTGTGATAGTGTTGAAAAACCACTTTTCACACTTGTGTTAGTGTTGAAAAACCACTTTTCGCACTTGTGTTGGTGCAGGAAACCACTTTTGCACTTGTATTAGTGTGGAAAAACCACTTTTCGCACTTGTGTTAGTGTTGAAAACCCACTTTTCGCACTTGTGTTAGTGTTGAAAAACCACTTTTCGCACTTGTGTTGGTGCAGGAAACCACTTTTGCACTTGTATTAGTGTGGAAAAAACACTTTTTGCACTTGTGATAGTGTTGAAAAACCACTTTTCGCACTTGTATTAGTGTTGAAAAAACACTTTTCGCACTTGTGTTGGTGCAGGAAACCACTTTTGCACTTGTATTAGTGTGGAAAAACCACTTTTCGCACTTGTGTTAGTGTTGAAAAACCACTTTTCGCACTTGTGTTAGTGTTGAAAAACCACTTTTCGCACTTGTGGGTGCAGGAAACCACTTTTGCACTTGTATTAGTGTGGAAAAAACACTTTTTGCACTTGTGATAGTGTTGAAAAACCACTTTTCGCACTTGTGTTAGTGTTGAAAAACCACTTTTCGCACTTACGTTAGTGTTGAAAAACCACTTTTCGCACTTGGGTTGGTGCAGGAAACCACTTTTGCACTTGTATTAGTGTGGAAAAAACACTTTTCGCACTTGTGTTAGTGTTGAAAAACCACTTTTCGCACTTGTGTTGGTGCAGGAAACCACTTTTGCACTTGTACGAGTGTGGAAAAAACACTTTTTGCACTTGTGATAGTGTTGAAAAACCACTTTTCGCACTTGTGTTAGTGTTGAAAAACCACTTTTCGCACTTCTGTTGGTGCAGGAAACCACTTTTGCACTTGTATTAGTGTGGAAAAACCACTTTTCGCACTTGTGTTAGTGTTGAAAAACCACTTTTCGCACTTGTGTTAGTGTTGAAAAACCACTTTTCGCACTTGTGTTGGTGCAGGAAACCACTTTTGCACTTGTATTAGTGTGGAAAAAACACTTTTTGCACTTGTGATAGTGTTGAAAAACCACTTTTCGCACTTGTGTTAGTGTTGAAAAACCACTTTTAGCACTTGTGTTAGTGTTGAAAAACCACTTTTCGCACTTGTGTTGGTGCAGGAAACCACTTTTGCACTTGTATTAGTGTGGAAAAAACACTTTTTGCACTTGTGATAGTGTTGAAAAACCACTTTTCGCACTTGTATTAGTGTTGAAAAACCACTTTTCGCACTTGTGTTGGTGCAGGAAACCACTTTTGCACTTGTATTAGTGTGGAAAAACCACTTTTCGCACTTGTGTTAGTGTTGAAAAACCACTTTTCGCACTTGTGTTAGTGTTGAAAAACCACTTTTTGCACTTGTGTTGGTGCAAGAAACCACTTTTGCACTTGTATTAGTGTGGAAAAAACACTTTTTGCACTTGTGATAGTGTTGAAAAACCACTTTTCGCACTTGTGTTAGTGTTGAAAAACCACTTTTCGCACTTGTGTTAGTGTTGAAAAACCACTTTTCGCACTTGTGTTAGTGTTGAAAAACCACTTTTCGCACTTGTGTTAGTGTTGAAAAACCACCTTTTGCACTTGTGTTAGTGTTGAAAAACCACTTTTCGCACTTGTGTTGGTGCAGGAAACCACTTTTGCACTTGTATTAGTGTGGAAAAACACTTTTCGCACTTGTGTTAGTGTTCAAAAAACACTTTTCGCACTTGTGTTAGTGTTGAAAAACCACTTTTCGCACTTGTGTTGGTGCAGGAAACCACTCTTGCACTTGTATTAGTGTGGAAAAAACACTTTTCGCACTTGTGTTAGTGTTGAAAAACCACTTTTCGCACTTGTGTTAGTGTTGAAAAACCACTTTTCGCACTTGTGTTGGTGCAGGAAACCACTTTTGCACTTGTATTAGTGGGGAAAAACCACTTTTCGCACTTGTGTTAGTGTTGAAAAACCACTTTTCGCACTTGTGTTAGTGTTGAAAAACCACTTTTCGCACTTGTGTTGGTGCAGGAAACCACTTTTGCACTTGTATTAGTGTGGAAAAACTACTTTTCGCACTTGTGTTTGTGTTGAAAAACCACTTCTCGCACTTGTGTTCATGTTGAAAAACCACTTTTCGCACTTGAGTTCGTGTTGAAAAACCACTTTTCGCACTTGTGTTAGTGTTGAAAAACCACTTTTCGCACTTGTGTTAGTGTTGAAAAACCACTTTTCGCACTTGTGTTTGTGCAGGGAACCACTTTTGCACTTGTATTAGTGTGGAAAAAACACTTTTCGCACTTGTGTTAGTGTTGAAAAACCACTTTTCGCACTTGTGTTAGTGTTGAAAAACCACTTTTCACACTTGTGTTGGTGCAGGAAACCACTTTTGCACTTGTATTAGTGTGGAAAAAACACTTTTTGCACTTGTGATAGTGTTGAAAAACCACTTTTCGCACTTGTGTTAGTTTTGAAAAACCACTTTTCGCACTTGTGTTGGTGCAGGAAACCACTTTTGCACTTGTATTAGTGTGGAAAAACCACTTTTCGCACTTGTGTTAGTGTTGAAAAACCACTTTTCGCACTTGTGTTGGTGCAGGAAACCACTTTTGCACTTGTATTAGTGTGGAAAAAACACTTTTTGCACTTGTGATAGTGTTGAAAAACCACTTTTCGCACTTGTGTTAGTGTTGAAAAACCACTTTTCGCACTTGTGTTAGTGTTGAAAAACCACTTTTCGCACTTGTGTTGGTGCAGGAAACCACTTTTGCACTTGTATTATTGTGGAAAAACCACTTTTCGCACTTGTGTTAGTGTTGAAAAACCACTTTTCACACTTGTGTTAGTGTTGAAAAACCACTTTTCGCACTTGTGTTGGTGCAGGAAACCACTTTTGCACTTGTATTAGTGTGGAAAAAACACTTTTTGCACTTGTGATAGTGTTGAAAAACCACTTTTCGCACTTGTGTTAGTGTTGAAAAACCACTTTTCGCACTTGTGTTGGTGCAGGAAACCACTTTTGCACTTGTATTAATGTGGAAAAACCACTTTTCGCACTTGTGTTAGTGTTGAAAAACCACTTTTCGCACTTGTGTTAGTGTTGAAAAACCACTTTTCGCACTTGTGTTAGTGTTGAAAAACCACTTTTCGCACTTGTGTTGGTGCAGGAAACCACTTTTGCACTTGTATTAGTGTGGAAAAACCACTTTTTGCACTTGTGATAGTGTTGAAAAACCACTTTTCGCACTTGTGATAGTGTTGAAAAACCACTTTTCGCACTTGTGTTTGTGCAGGAAACCACTTTTGCACTTGTATTAGTGTGGAAAAACCACTTTTCGCACTTGTGTTAGTGTTGAAAAACCACTTTTCGCACTAGTGTTAGTGTTGAAAAACCACTTTTCGCACTTGTGTTGGTGCAGGAAACCACTTTTGCACTTGAATTAGTGTGGAAAAAACACTTTTTACACTTGTGATAGTGTTGAAAAACCACTTTTCGCACTTGTGTTAGTGTTGAAAAACCACTTTTCGCACTTGTGTTGGTGCAGGAAACCACTTTTGCACTTGTGTTAGTGTGGAAAAACCACTTTTCGCACTTGTGTTAGTGTTGAAAAACCACTTTTCGCACTTGTGTTAGTGTTGAAAAACCACTTTTCGCACTTGTGTTGGTGCAGGAAACCACTTTTGCACTTGTATTAGTGTGGAAAAAACACTTTTTGCACTTGTGATAGTGTTGAAAAACCACTTTTCACACTTGTGTTAGTGTTGAAAAACCACTTTTCGCACTTGTGTTGGTGCAGGAAACCACTTTTGCACTTGTATTAGTGTGGAAAAACCACTTTTCGCACTTGTGTTAGTGTTGAAAACCCACTTTTCGCACTTGTGTTAGTGTTGAAAAACCACTTTTCGCACTTGTGTTGGTGCAGGAAACCACTTTTGCACTTGTATTAGTGTGGAAAAAACACTTTTTGCACTTGTGATAGTGTTGAAAAACCACTTTTTGCACTTGTATTAGTGTTGAAAAAACACTTTTCGCACTTGTGTTGGTGCAGGAAACCACTTTTGCACTTGTATTAGTGTGGAAAAACCACTTTTCGCACTTGTGTTAGTGTTGAAAAACCACTTTTCGCACTTGTGTTAGTGTTGAAAAACCACTTTTCGCACTTGTGGGTGCAGGAAACCACTTTTGCACTTGTATTAGTGTGGAAAAAACACTTTTTGCACTTGTGATAGTGTTGAAAAACCACTTTTCGCACTTGTGTTAGTGTTGAAAAACCACTTTTCGCACTTACGTTAGTGTTGAAAAACCACTTTTCGCACTTGGGTTGGTGCAGGAAACCACTTTTGCACTTGTATTAGTGTGGAAAAAACACTTTTCGCACTTGTGTTAGTGTTGAAAAACCACTTTTCGCACTTGTGTTGGTGCAGGAAACCACTTTTGCACTTGTACGAGTGTGGAAAAAACACTTTTTGCACTTGTGATAGTGTTGAAAAACCACTTTTCGCACTTGTGTTAGTGTTGAAAAACCACTTTTCGCACTTCTGTTGGTGCAGGAAACCACTTTTGCACTTGTATTAGTGTGGAAAAACCACTTTTCGCACTTGTGTTAGTGTTGAAAAACCACTTTTCGCACTTGTGTTAGTGTTGAAAAACCACTTTTCGCACTTGTGTTGGTGCAGGAAACCACTTTTGCACTTGTATTAGTGTGGAAAAAACACTTTTTGCACTTGTGATAGTGTTGAAAAACCACTTTTCGCACTTGTGTTAGTGTTGAAAAACCACTTTTAGCACTTGTGTTAGTGTTGAAAAACCACTTTTCGCACTTGTGTTAGTGTTGAAAAACCACTTTTCGCACTTGTGGGTGCAGTAAACCACTTTTGCACTTGTATTAGTGTGGAAAAAACACTTTTTGCACTTGTGATAGTGTTGAAAAACCACTTTTCGCACTTGTGTTAGTGTTGAAAAACCACTTTTCGCACTTACGTTAGTGTTGAAAAACCACTTTTCGCACTTGGGTTGGTGCAGGAAACCACTTTTGCACTTGTATTAGTGTGGAAAAAACACTTTTCGCACTTGTGTTAGTGTTGAAAAACCACTTTTCGCACTTGTGTTGGTGCAGGAAACCACTTTTGCACTTGTACGAGTGTGGAAAAAACACTTTTTGCACTTGTGATAGTGTTGAAAAACCACTTTTCGCACTTGTGTTAGTGTTGAAAAACCACTTTTCGCACTTCTGTTGGTGCAGGAAACCACTTTTGCACTTGTATTAGTGTGGAAAAACCACTTTTCGCACTTGTGTTAGTGTTGAAAAACCACTTTTCGCACTAGTGTTAGTGTTGAAAAACCACTTTTCGCACTTGTGTTGGTGCAGGAAACCACTTTTGCACTTGTATTAGTGTGGAAAAAACACTTTTTGCACTTGTGATAGTGTTGAAAAACCACTTTTCGCACTTGTGTTAGTGTTGAAAAACCACTTTTAGCACTTGTGTTAGTGTTGAAAAACCACTTTTCGCACTTGTGTTGGTGCAGGAAACCACTTTTGCACTTGTATTAGTGTGGAAAAAACACTTTTTGCACTTGTGATAGTGTTGAAAAACCACTTTTCGCACTTGTATTAGTGTTGAAAAACCACTTTTCGCACTTGTGTTGGTGCAGGAAACCACTTTTGCACTTGTATTAGTGTGGAAAAACCACTTTTCGCACTTGTGTTAGTGTTGAAAAACCACTTTTCGCACTTGTGTTAGTGTTGAAAAACCACTTTTTGCACTTGTGTTGGTGCAAGAAACCACTTTTGCACTTGTATTAGTGTGGAAAAAACACTTTTTGCACTTGTGTTGAAAAACCACTTTTCGCACTTGTGTTAGTGTTGAAAAACCACTTTTCGCACTTGTGTTAGTGTTGAAAAACCACTTTTCGCACTTGTGTTAGTGTTGAAAAACCACTTTTCGCACTTGTGTTAGTGTTGAAAAACCACCTTTCGCACTTGTGTTAGTGTTGAAAAACCACTTTTCGCACTTGTGTTGGTGCAGGAAACCACTTTTGCACTTGTATTAGTGTGGAAAAACACTTTTCGCACTTGTGTTAGTGTTCAAAAAACACTTTTCGCACTTGTGTTAGTGTTGAAAAACCACTTTTCGCACTTGTGTTGGTGCAGGAAACCACTCTTGCACTTGTATTAGTGTGGAAAAAACACTTTTCGCACTTGTGTTAGTGTTGAAAAACCACTTTTCGCACTTGTGTTAGTGTTGAAAAACCACTTTTCGCACTTGTGTTGGTGCAGGAAACCACTTTTGCACTTGTATTAGTGGGGAAAAACCACTTTTCGCACTTGTGTTAGTGTTGAAAAACCACTTTTCGCACTTGTGTTAGTGTTGAAAAACCACTTTTCGCACTTTTGTTGGTGCAGGAAACCACTTTTGCACTTGTATTAGTGTGGAAAAACTACTTTTCGCACTTGTGTTTGTGTTGAAAAACCACTTCTCGCACTTGTGTTCATGTTGAAAAACCACTTTTCGCACTTGAGTTCGTGTTGAAAAACCACTTTTCGCACTTGTGTTAGTGTTGAAAAACCACTTTTCGCACTTGTGTTAGTGTTGAAAAACCACTTTTCGCACTTGTGTTTGTGCAGGGAACCACTTTTGCACT
Source organism: Myxine glutinosa (assembly GCF_964187855.1). NCBI lineage: Eukaryota > Metazoa > Chordata > Myxini > Myxiniformes > Myxinidae > Myxine > Myxine glutinosa. The sequence continues at coordinate 101,505 of NW_027616994.1, forward strand.
TGTATTAGTGTGGAAAAACCACTTTTCGCACTTGTGTTAGTGTTGAAAACCCACTTTTCGCACTTGTGTTAGTGTTGAAAAACCACTTTTCGCACTTGTGTTGGTGCAGGAAACCACTTTTGCACTTGTATTAGTGTGGAAAAAACACTTTTTGCACTTGTGATAGTGTTGAAAAACCACTTTTCGCACTTGTATTAGTGTTGAAAAAACACTTTTCGCACTTGTGTTGGTGCAGGAAACCACTTTTGCACTTGTATTAGTGTGGAAAAACCACTTTTCGCACTTGTGTTAGTGTTGAAAAACCACTTTTCGCACTTGTGTTAGTGTTGAAAAACCACTTTTCGCACTTGTGGGTGCAGGAAACCACTTTTGCACTTGTATTAGTGTGGAAAAAACACTTTTTGCACTTGTGATAGTGTTGAAAAACCACTTTTCGCACTTGTGTTAGTGTTGAAAAACCACTTTTCGCACTTACGTTAGTGTTGAAAAACCACTTTTCGCACTTGGGTTGGTGCAGGAAACCACTTTTGCACTTGTATTAGTGTGGAAAAAACACTTTTCGCACTTGTGTTAGTGTTGAAAAACCACTTTTCGCACTTGTGTTGGTGCAGGAAACCACTTTTGCACTTGTACGAGTGTGGAAAAAACACTTTTTGCACTTGTGATAGTGTTGAAAAACTACTTTTCGCACTTGTGTTAGTGTTGAAAAACCACTTTTCGCACTTCTGTTGGTGCAGGAAACCACTTTTGCACTTGTATTAGTGTGGAAAAACCACTTTTCGCACTTGTGTTAGTGTTGAAAAACCACTTTTCGCACTTGTGTTAGTGTTGAAAAACCACTTTTCGCACTTGTGTTGGTGCAGGAAACCACTTTTGCACTTGTATTAGTGTGGAAAAAACACTTTTTGCACTTGTGATAGTGTTGAAAAACCACTTTTCGCACTTGTGTTAGTGTTGAAAAACCACTTTTAGCACTTGTGTTAGTGTTGAAAAACCACTTTTCGCACTTGTGTTGGTGCAGGAAACCACTTTTGCACTTGTATTAGTGTGGAAAAAACACTTTTTGCACTTGTGATAGTGTTGAAAAACCACTTTTCGCACTTGTATTAGTGTTGAAAAACCACTTTTCGCACTTGTGTTGGTGCAGGAAACCACTTTTGCACTTGTATTAGTGTGGAAAAACCACTTTTCGCACTTGTGTTAGTGTTGAAAAACCACTTTTCGCACTTGTGTTAGTGTTGAAAAACCACTTTTTGCACTTGTGTTGGTGCAAGAAACCACTTTTGCACTTGTATTAGTGTGGAAAAAACACTTTTTGCACTTGTGATAGTGTTGAAAAACCACTTTTCGCACTTGTGTTAGTGTTGAAAAACCACTTTTCGCACTTGTGTTAGTGTTGAAAAACCACTTTTCGCACTTGTGTTAGTGTTGAAAAACCACTTTTCGCACTTGTGTTAGTGTTGAAAAACCACCTTTCGCACTTGTGTTAGTGTTGAAAAACCACTTTTCGCACTTGTGTTGGTGCAGGAAACCACTTTTGCACTTGTATTAGTGTGGAAAAACACTTTTCGCACTTGTGTTAGTGTTCAAAAAACACTTTTCGCACTTGTGTTAGTGTTGAAAAACCACTTTTCGCACTTGTGTTGGTGCAGGAAACCACTCTTGCACTTGTATTAGTGTGGAAAAAACACTTTTCGCACTTGTGTTAGTGTTGAAAAACCACTTTTCGCACTTGTGTTAGTGTTGAAAAACCACTTTTCGCACTTGTGTTGGTGCAGGAAACCACTTTTGCACTTGTATTAGTGGGGAAAAACCACTTTTCGCACTTGTGTTAGTGTTGAAAAACCACTTTTCGCACTTGTGTTAGTGTTGAAAAACCACTTTTCGCACTTGTGTTGGTGCAGGAAACCACTTTTGCACTTGTATTAGTGTGGAAAAACTACTTTTCGCACTTGTGTTTGTGTTGAAAAACCACTTCTCGCACTTGTGTTCATGTTGAAAAACCACTTTTCGCACTTGAGTTCGTGTTGAAAAACCACTTTTCGCACTTGTGTTAGTGTTGAAAAACCACTTTTCGCACTTGTGTTAGTGTTGAAAAACCACTTTTCGCACTTGTGTTTGTGCAGGGAACCACTTTTGCACTTGTATTAGTGTGGAAAAAACACTTTTCGCACTTGTGTTAGTGTTGAAAAACCACTTTTCGCACTTGTGTTAGTGTTGAAAAACCACTTTTCACACTTGTGTTGGTGCAGGAAACCACTTTTGCACTTGTATTAGTGTGGAAAAAACACTTTTTGCACTTGTGATAGTGTTGAAAAACCACTTTTCGCACTTGTGTTAGTTTTGAAAAACCACTTTTCGCACTTGTGTTGGTGCAGGAAACCACTTTTGCACTTGTATTAGTGTGGAAAAACCACTTTTCGCACTTGTGTTAGTGTTGAAAAACCACTTTTCGCACTTGTGTTGGTGCAGGAAACCACTTTTGCACTTGTATTAGTGTGGAAAAAACACTTTTTGCACTTGTGATAGTGTTGAAAAACCACTTTTCGCACTTGTGTTAGTGTTGAAAAACCACTTTTCGCACTTGTGTTAGTGTTGAAAAACCACTTTTCGCACTTGTGTTGGTGCAGGAAACCACTTTTGCACTTGTATTATTGTGGAAAAACCACTTTTCGCACTTGTGTTAGTGTTGAAAAACCACTTTTCACACTTGTGTTAGTGTTGAAAAACCACTTTTCGCACTTGTGTTGGTGCAGGAAACCACTTTTGCACTTGTATTAGTGTGGAAAAAACACTTTTTGCACTTGTGTTAGTGTTGAAAAACCACTTTTCGCACTTGTGTTGGTGCAGGAAACCACTTTTGCACTTGTATTAGTGTGGAAAAACACTTTTCGCACTTGTGTTAGTGTTCAAAAAACACTTTTCGCACTTGTGTTAGTGTTGAAAAACCACTTTTCGCACTTGTGTTGGTGCAGGAAACCACTCTTGCACTTGTATTAGTGTGGAAAAAACACTTTTCGCACTTGTGTTAGTGTTGAAAAACCACTTTTCGCACTTGTGTTAGTGTTGAAAAACCACTTTTCGCACTTGTGTTGGTGCAGGAAACCACTTTTGCACTTGTATTAGTGGGGAAAAACCACTTTTCGCACTTGTGTTAGTGTTGAAAAACCACTTTTCGCACTTGTGTTAGTGTTGAAAAACCACTTTTCGCACTTGTGTTGGTGCAGGAAACCACTTTTGCACTTGTATTAGTGTGGAAAAACTACTTTTCGCACTTGTGTTTGTGTTGAAAAACCACTTCTCGCACTTGTGTTCATGTTGAAAAACCACTTTTCGCACTTGAGTTCGTGTTGAAAAACCACTTTTCGCACTTGTGTTAGTGTTGAAAAACCACTTTTCGCACTTGTGTTAGTGTTGAAAAACCACTTTTCGCACTTGTGTTTGTGCAGGGAACCACTTTTGCACTTGTATTAGTGTGGAAAAAACACTTTTCGCACTTGTGTTAGTGTTGAAAAACCACTTTTCGCACTTGTGTTAGTGTTGAAAAACCACTTTTCACACTTGTGTTGGTGCAGGAAACCACTTTTGCACTTGTATTAGTGTGGAAAAAACACTTTTTGCACTTGTGATAGTGTTGAAAAACCACTTTTCGCATTTGTGTTAGTTTTGAAAAACCACTTTTCGCACTTGTGTTGGTGCAGGAAACCACTTTTGCACTTGTATTAGTGTGGAAAAACCACTTTTCGCACTTGTGTTAGTGTTGAAAAACCACTTTTCGCACTTGTGTTGGTGCAGGAAACCACTTTTGCACTTGTATTAGTGTGGAAAAAACACTTTTTGCACTTGTGATAGTGTTGAAAAACCACTTTTCGCACTTGTGTTAGTGTTGAAAAACCACTTTTCGCACTTGTGTTAGTGTTGAAAAACCACTTTTCGCACTTGTGTTGGTGCAGGAAACCACTTTTGCACTTGTATTATTGTGGAAAAACCACTTTTCGCACTTGTGTTAGTGTTGAAAAACCACTTTTCACACTTGTGTTAGTGTTGAAAAACCACTTTTCGCACTTGTGTTGGTGCAGGAAACCACTTTTGCACTTGTATTAGTGTGGAAAAAACACTTTTTGCACTTGTGATAGTGTTGAAAAACCACTTTTCGCACTTGTGTTAGTGTTGAAAAACCACTTTTCGCACTTGTGTTGGTGCAGGAAACCACTTTTGCACTTGTATTAATGTGGAAAAACCACTTTTCGCACTTGTGTTAGTGTTGAAAAACCACTTTTCGCACTTGTGTTAGTGTTGAAAAACCACTTTTCGCACTTGTGTTAGTGTTGAAAAACCACTTTTCGCACTTGTGTTGGTGCAGGAAACCACTTTTGCACTTGTATTAGTGTGGAAAAACCACTTTTTGCACTTGTGATAGTGTTGAAAAACCACTTTTCGCACTTGTGATAGTGTTGAAAAACCACTTTTCGCACTTGTGTTTGTGCAGGAAACCACTTTTGCACTTGTATTAGTGTGGAAAAACCACTTTTCGCACTTGTGTTAGTGTTGAAAAACCACTTTTCGCACTAGTGTTAGTGTTGAAAAACCACTTTTCGCACTTGTGTTGGTGCAGGAAACCACTTTTGCACTTGAATTAGTGTGGAAAAAACACTTTTTACACTTGTGATAGTGTTGAAAAACCACTTTTCGCACTTGTGTTAGTGTTGAAAAACCACTTTTCGCACTTGTGTTGGTGCAGGAAACCACTTTTGCACTTGTGTTAGTGTGGAAAAACCACTTTTCGCACTTGTGTTAGTGTTGAAAAACCACTTTTCGCACTTGTGTTAGTGTTGAAAAACCACTTTTCGCACTTGTGTTGGTGCAGGAAACCACTTTTGCACTTGTATTAGTGTGGAAAAAACACTTTTTGCACTTGTGATAGTGTTGAAAAACCACTTTTCACACTTGTGTTAGTGTTGAAAAACCACTTTTCGCACTTGTGTTGGTGCAGGAAACCACTTTTGCACTTGTATTAGTGTGGAAAAACCACTTTTCGCACTTGTGTTAGTGTTGAAAACCCACTTTTCGCACTTGTGTTAGTGTTGAAAAACCACTTTTCGCACTTGTGTTGGTGCAGGAAACCACTTTTGCACTTGTATTAGTGTGGAAAAAACACTTTTTGCACTTGTGATAGTGTTGAAAAACCACTTTTTGCACTTGTATTAGTGTTGAAAAAACACTTTTCGCACTTGTGTTGGTGCAGGAAACCACTTTTGCACTTGTATTAGTGTGGAAAAACCACTTTTCGCACTTGTGTTAGTGTTGAAAAACCACTTTTCGCACTTGTGTTAGTGTTGAAAAACCACTTTTCGCACTTGTGGGTGCAGGAAACCACTTTTGCACTTGTATTAGTGTGGAAAAAACACTTTTTGCACTTGTGATAGTGTTGAAAAACCACTTTTCGCACTTGTGTTAGTGTTGAAAAACCACTTTTCGCACTTACGTTAGTGTTGAAAAACCACTTTTCGCACTTGGGTTGGTGCAGGAAACCACTTTTGCACTTGTATTAGTGTGGAAAAAACACTTTTCGCACTTGTGTTAGTGTTGAAAAACCACTTTTCGCACTTGTGTTGGTGCAGGAAACCACTTTTGCACTTGTACGAGTGTGGAAAAAACACTTTTTGCACTTGTGATAGTGTTGAAAAACCACTTTTCGCACTTGTGTTAGTGTTGAAAAACCACTTTTCGCACTTCTGTTGGTGCAGGAAACCACTTTTGCACTTGTATTAGTGTGGAAAAACCACTTTTCGCACTTGTGTTAGTGTTGAAAAACCACTTTTCGCACTTGTGTTAGTGTTGAAAAACCACTTTTCGCACTTGTGTTGGTGCAGGAAACCACTTTTGCACTTGTATTAGTGTGGAAAAAACACTTTTTGCACTTGTGATAGTGTTGAAAAACCACTTTTCGCACTTGTGTTAGTGTTGAAAAACCACTTTTAGCACTTGTGTTAGTGTTGAAAAACCACTTTTCGCACTTGTGTTAGTGTTGAAAAACCACTTTTCGCACTTGTGGGTGCAGGAAACCACTTTTGCACTTGTATTAGTGTGGAAAAAACACTTTTTGCACTTGTGATAGTGTTGAAAAACCACTTTTCGCACTTGTGTTAGTGTTGAAAAACCACTTTTCGCACTTACGTTAGTGTTGAAAAACCACTTTTCGCACTTGGGTTGGTGCAGGAAACCACTTTTGCACTTGTATTAGTGTGGAAAAAACACTTTTCGCACTTGTGTTAGTGTTGAAAAACCACTTTTCGCACTTGTGTTGGTGCAGGAAACCACTTTTGCACTTGTACGAGTGTGGAAAAAACACTTTTTGCACTTGTGATAGTGTTGAAAAACCACTTTTCGCACTTGTGTTAGTGTTGAAAAACCACTTTTCGCACTTCTGTTGGTGCAGGAAACCACTTTTGCACTTGTATTAGTGTGGAAAAACCACTTTTCGCACTTGTGTTAGTGTTGAAAAACCACTTTTCGCACTTGTGTTAGTGTTGAAAAACCACTTTTCGCACTTGTGTTGGTGCAGGAAACCACTTTTGCACTTGTATTAGTGTGGAAAAAACACTTTTTGCACTTGTGATAGTGTTGAAAAACCACTTTTCGCACTTGTGTTAGTGTTGAAAAACCACTTTTAGCACTTGTGTTAGTGTTGAAAAACCACTTTTCGCACTTGTGTTGGTGCAGGAAACCACTTTTGCACTTGTATTAGTGTGGAAAAAACACTTTTTGCACTTGTGATAGTGTTGAAAAACCACTTTTCGCACTTGTATTAGTGTTGAAAAACCACTTTTCGCACTTGTGTTGGTGCAGGAAACCACTTTTGCACTTGTATTAGTGTGGAAAAACCACTTTTCGCACTTGTGTTAGTGTTGAAAAACCACTTTTCGCACTTGTGTTAGTGTTGAAAAACCACTTTTTGCACTTGTGTTGGTGCAAGAAACCACTTTTGCACTTGTATTAGTGTGGAAAAAACACTTTTTGCACTTGTGTTGAAAAACCACTTTTCGCACTTGTGTTAGTGTTGAAAAACCACTTTTCGCACTTGTGTTAGTGTTGAAAAACCACTTTTCGCACTTGTGTTAGTGTTGAAAAACCACTTTTCGCACTTGTGTTAGTGTTGAAAAACCACCTTTCGCACTTGTGTTAGTGTTGAAAAACCACTTTTCGCACTTGTGTTGGTGCAGGAAACCACTTTTGCACTTGTATTAGTGTGGAAAAACACTTTTCGCACTTGTGTTAGTGTTCAAAAAACACTTTTCGCACTTGTGTTAGTGTTGAAAAACCACTTTTCGCACTTGTGTTGGTGCAGGAAACCACTCTTGCACTTGTATTAGTGTGGAAAAAACACTTTTCGCACTTGTGTTAGTGTTGAAAAACCACTTTTCGCACTTGTGTTAGTGTTGAAAAACCACTTTTCGCACTTGTGTTGGTGCAGGAAACCACTTTTGCACTTGTATTAGTGGGGAAAAACCACTTTTCGCACTTGTGTTAGTGTTGAAAAACCACTTTTCGCACTTGTGTTAGTGTTGAAAAACCACTTTTCGCACTTTTGTTGGTGCAGGAAACCACTTTTGCACTTGTATTAGTGTGGAAAAACTACTTTTCGCACTTGTGTTTGTGTTGAAAAACCACTTCTCGCACTTGTGTTCATGTTGAAAAACCACTTTTCGCACTTGAGTTCGTGTTGAAAAACCACTTTTCGCACTTGTGTTAGTGTTGAAAAACCACTTTTCGCACTTGTGTTAGTGTTGAAAAACCACTTTTCGCACTTGTGTTTGTGCAGGGAACCACTTTTGCACTTGTATTAGTGTGGAAAAACCACTTTTCGCACTTGTGTTAGTGTTGAAAACCCACTTTTCGCACTTGTGTTAGTGTTGAAAAACCACTTTTCGCACTTGTGTTGGTGCAGGAAACCACTTTTGCACTTGTATTAGTGTGGAAAAAACACTTTTTGCACTTGTGATAGTGTTGAAAAACCACTTTTCGCACTTGTATTAGTGTTGAAAAAACACTTTTCGCACTTGTGTTGGTGCAGGAAACCACTTTTGCACTTGTATTAGTGTGGAAAAACCACTTTTCGCACTTGTGTTAGTGTTGAAAAACCACTTTTCGCACTTGTGTTAGTGTTGAAAAACCACTTTTCGCACTTGTGGGTGCAGGAAACCACTTTTGCACTTGTATTAGTGTGGAAAAAACACTTTTTGCACTTGTGATAGTGTTGAAAAACCACTTTTCGCACTTGTGTTAGTGTTGAAAAACCACTTTTCGCACTTACGTTAGTGTTGAAAAACCACTTTTCGCACTTGGGTTGGTGCAGGAAACCACTTTTGCACTTGTATTAGTGTGGAAAAAACACTTTTCGCACTTGTGTTAGTGTTGAAAAACCACTTTTCGCACTTGTGTTGGTGCAGGAAACCACTTTTGCACTTGTACGAGTGTGGAAAAAACACTTTTTGCACTTGTGATAGTGTTGAAAAACCACTTTTCGCACTTGTGTTAGTGTTGAAAAACCACTTTTCGCACTTCTGTTGGTGCAGGAAACCACTTTTGCACTTGTATTAGTGTGGAAAAACCACTTTTCGCACTTGTGTTAGTGTTGAAAAACCACTTTTCGCACTTGTGTTAGTGTTGAAAAACCACTTTTCGCACTTGTGTTGGTGCAGGAAACCACTTTTGCACTTGTATTAGTGTGGAAAAAACACTTTTTGCACTTGTGATAGTGTTGAAAAACCACTTTTCGCACTTGTGTTAGTGTTGAAAAACCACTTTTAGCACTTGTGTTAGTGTTGAAAAACCACTTTTCGCACTTGTGTTGGTGCAGGAAACCACTTTTGCACTTGTATTAGTGTGGAAAAAACACTTTTTGCACTTGTGATAGTGTTGAAAAACCACTTTTCGCACTTGTATTAGTGTTGAAAAACCACTTTTCGCACTTGTGTTGGTGCAGGAAACCACTTTTGCACTTGTATTAGTGTGGAAAAACCACTTTTCGCACTTGTGTTAGTGTTGAAAAACCACTTTTCGCACTTGTGTTAGTGTTGAAAAACCACTTTTTGCACTTGTGTTGGTGCAAGAAACCACTTTTGCACTTGTATTAGTGTGGAAAAAACACTTTTTGCACTTGTGATAGTGTTGAAAAACCACTTTTCGCACTTGTGTTAGTGTTGAAAAACCACTTTTCGCACTTGTGTTAGTGTTGAAAAACCACTTTTCGCACTTGTGTTAGTGTTGAAAAACCACTTTTCGCACTTGTGTTAGTGTTGAAAAACCACCTTTCGCACTTGTGTTAGTGTTGAAAAACCACTTTTCGCACTTGTGTTGGTGCAGGAAACCACTTTTGCACTTGTATTAGTGTGGAAAAACACTTTTCGCACTTGTGTTAGTGTTCAAAAAACACTTTTCGCACTTGTGTTAGTGTTGAAAAACCACTTTTCGCACTTGTGTTGGTGCAGGAAACCACTCTTGCACTTGTATTAGTGTGGAAAAAACACTTTTCGCACTTGTGTTAGTGTTGAAAAACCACTTTTCGCACTTGTGTTAGTGTTGAAAAACCACTTTTCGCACTTGTGTTGGTGCAGGAAACCACTTTTGCACTTGTATTAGTGGGGAAAAACCACTTTTCGCACTTGTGTTAGTGTTGAAAAACCACTTTTCGCACTTGTGTTAGTGTTGAAAAACCACTTTTCGCACTTGTGTTGGTGCAGGAAACCACTTTTGCACTTGTATTAGTGTGGAAAAACTACTTTTCGCACTTGTGTTTGTGTTGAAAAACCACTTCTCGCACTTGTGTTCATGTTGAAAAACCACTTTTCGCACTTGAGTTCGTGTTGAAAAACCACTTTTCGCACTTGTGTTAGTGTTGAAAAACCACTTTTCGCACTTGTGTTAGTGTTGAAAAACCACTTTTCGCACTTGTGTTTGTGCAGGGAACCACTTTTGCACTTGTATTAGTGTGGAAAAAACACTTTTCGCACTTGTGTTAGTGTTGAAAAACCACTTTTCGCACTTGTGTTAGTGTTGAAAAACCACTTTTCACACTTGTGTTGGTGCAGGAAACCACTTTTGCACTTGTATTAGTGTGGAAAAAACACTTTTTGCACTTGTGATAGTGTTGAAAAACCACTTTTCGCACTTGTGTTAGTTTTGAAAAACCACTTTTCGCACTTGTGTTGGTGCAGGAAACCACTTTTGCACTTGTATTAGTGTGGAAAAACCACTTTTCGCACTTGTGTTAGTGTTGAAAAACCACTTTTCGCACTTGTGTTGGTGCAGGAAACCACTTTTGCACTTGTATTAGTGTGGAAAAAACACTTTTTGCACTTGTGATAGTGTTGAAAAACCACTTTTCGCACTTGTGTTAGTGTTGAAAAACCACTTTTCGCACTTGTGTTAGTGTTGAAAAACCACTTTTCGCACTTGTGTTGGTGCAGGAAACCACTTTTGCACTTGTATTATTGTGGAAAAACCACTTTTCGCACTTGTGTTAGTGTTGAAAAACCACTTTTCACACTTGTGTTAGTGTTGAAAAACCACTTTTCGCACTTGTGTTGGTGCAGGAAACCACTTTTGCACTTGTATTAGTGTGGAAAAAACACTTTTTGCACTTGTGATAGTGTTGAAAAACCACTTTTCGCACTTGTGTTAGTGTTGAAAAACCACTTTTCGCACTTGTGTTGGTGCAGGAAACCACTTTTGCACTTGTATTAATGTGGAAAAACCACTTTTCGCACTTGTGTTAGTGTTGAAAAACCACTTTTCGCACTTGTGTTAGTGTTGAAAAACCACTTTTCGCACTTGTGTTAGTGTTGAAAAACCACTTTTCGCACTTGTGTTGGTGCAGGAAACCACTTTTGCACTTGTATTAGTGTGGAAAAACCACTTTTTGCACATGTGATAGTGTTGAAAAACCACTTTTCGCACTTATGATAGTGTTGAAAAACCACTTTTCGCACTTGTGTTTGTGCAGGAAACCACTTTTGCACTTGTATTAGTGTGGAAAAACCACTTTTCGCACTTGTGTTAGTGTTGAAAAACCACTTTTCGCACTAGTGTTAGTGTTGAAAAACCACTTTTCGCACTTGTGTTGGTGCAGGAAACCACTTTTGCACTTGAATTAGTGTGGAAAAAACACTTTTTACACTTGTGATAGTGTTGAAAAACCACTTTTCGCACTTGTGTTAGTGTTGAAAAACCACTTTTCGCACTTGTGTTGGTGCAGGAAACCACTTTTGCACTTGTGTTAGTGTGGAAAAACCACTTTTCGCACTTGTGTTAGTGTTGAAAAACCACTTTTCGCACTTGTGTTAGTGTTGAAAAACCACTTTTCGCACTTGTGTTGGTGCAGGAAACCACTTTTGCACTTGTATTAGTGTGGAAAAAACACTTTTTGCACTTGTGATAGTGTTGAAAAACCACTTTTCACACTTGTGTTAGTGTTGAAAAACCACTTTTCGCACTTGTGTTGGTGCAGGAAACCACTTTTGCACTTGTATTAGTGTGGAAAAACCACTTTTCGCACTTGTGTTAGTGTTGAAAACCCACTTTTCGCACTTGTGTTAGTGTTGAAAAACCACTTTTCGCACTTGTGTTGGTGCAGGAAACCACTTTTGCACTTGTATTAGTGTGGAAAAAACACTTTTTGCACTTGTGATAGTGTTGAAAAACCACTTTTTGCACTTGTATTAGTGTTGAAAAAACACTTTTCGCACTTGTGTTGGTGCAGGAAACCACTTTTGCACTTGTATTAGTGTGGAAAAACCACTTTTCGCACTTGTGTTAGTGTTGAAAAACCACTTTTCGCACTTGTGTTAGTGTTGAAAAACCACTTTTCGCACTTGTGGGTGCAGGAAACCACTTTTGCACTTGTATTAGTGTGGAAAAAACACTTTTTGCACTTGTGATAGTGTTGAAAAACCACTTTTCGCACTTGTGTTAGTGTTGAAAAACCACTTTTCGCACTTACGTTAGTGTTGAAAAACCACTTTTCGCACTTGGGTTGGTGCAGGAAACCACTTTTGCACTTGTATTAGTGTGGAAAAAACACTTTTCGCACTTGTGTTAGTGTTGAAAAACCACTTTTCGCACTTGTGTTGGTGCAGGAAACCACTTTTGCACTTGTACGAGTGTGGAAAAAACACTTTTTGCACTTGTGATAGTGTTGAAAAACCACTTTTCGCACTTGTGTTAGTGTTGAAAAACCACTTTTCGCACTTCTGTTGGTGCAGGAAACCACTTTTGCACTTGTATTAGTGTGGAAAAACCACTTTTCGCACTTGTGTTAGTGTTGAAAAACCACTTTTCGCACTTGTGTTAGTGTTGAAAAACCACTTTTCGCACTTGTGTTGGTGCAGGAAACCACTTTTGCACTTGTATTAGTGTGGAAAAAACACTTTTTGCACTTGTGATAGTGTTGAAAAACCACTTTTCGCACTTGTGTTAGTGTTGAAAAACCACTTTTAGCACTTGTGTTAGTGTTGAAAAACCACTTTTCGCACTTGTGTTAGTGTTGAAAAACCACTTTTCGCACTTGTGGGTGCAGGAAACCACTTTTGCACTTGTATTAGTGTGGAAAAAACACTTTTTGCACTTGTGATAGTGTTGAAAAACCACTTTTCGCACTTGTGTTAGTGTTGAAAAACCACTTTTCGCACTTACGTTAGTGTTGAAAAACCACTTTTCGCACTTGGGTTGGTGCAGGAAACCACTTTTGCACTTGTATTAGTGTGGAAAAAACACTTTTCGCACTTGTGTTAGTGTTGAAAAACCACTTTTCGCACTTGTGTTGGTGCAGGAAACCACTTTTGCACTTGTACGAGTGTGGAAAAAACACTTTTTGCACTTGTGATAGTGTTGAAAAACCACTTTTCGCACTTGTGTTAGTGTTGAAAAACCACTTTTCGCACTTCTGTTGGTGCAGGAAACCACTTTTGCACTTGTATTAGTGTGGAAAAACCACTTTTCGCACTTGTGTTAGTGTTGAAAAACCACTTTTCGCACTTGTGTTAGTGTTGAAAAACCACTTTTCGCACTTGTGTTGGTGCAGGAAACCACTTTTGCACTTGTATTAGTGTGGAAAAAACACTTTTTGCACTTGTGATAGTGTTGAAAAACCACTTTTCGCACTTGTGTTAGTGTTGAAAAACCACTTTTAGCACTTGTGTTAGTGTTGAAAAACCACTTTTCGCACTTGTGTTGGTGCAGGAAACCACTTTTGCACTTGTATTAGTGTGGAAAAAACACTTTTTGCACTTGTGATAGTGTTGAAAAACCACTTTTCGCACTTGTATTAGTGTTGAAAAACCACTTTTCGCACTTGTGTTGGTGCAGGAAACCACTTTTGCACTTGTATTAGTGTGGAAAAACCACTTTTCGCACTTGTGTTAGTGTTGAAAAACCACTTTTCGCACTTGTGTTAGTGTTGAAAAACCACTTTTTGCACTTGTGTTGGTGCAAGAAACCACTTTTGCACTTGTATTAGTGTGGAAAAAACACTTTTTGCACTTGTGATAGTGTTGAAAAACCACTTTTCGCACTTGTGTTAGTGTTGAAAAACCACTTTTCGCACTTGTGTTAGTGTTGAAAAACCACTTTTCGCACTTGTGTTAGTGTTGAAAAACCACTTTTCGCACTTGTGTTAGTGTTGAAAAACCACCTTTCGCACTTGTGTTAGTGTTGAAAAACCACTTTTCGCACTTGTGTTGGTGCAGGAAACCACTTTTGCACTTGTATTAGTGTGGAAAAACACTTTTCGCACTTGTGTTAGTGTTCAAAAAACACTTTTCGCACTTGTGTTAGTGTTGAAAAACCACTTTTCGCACTTGTGTTGGTGCAGGAAACCACTCTTGCACTTGTATTAGTGTGGAAAAAACACTTTTCGCACTTGTGTTAGTGTTGAAAAACCACTTTTCGCACTTGTGTTAGTGTTGAAAAACCACTTTTCGCACTTGTGTTGGTGCAGGAAACCACTTTTGCACTTGTATTAGTGGGGAAAAACCACTTTTCGCACTTGTGTTAGTGTTGAAAAACCACTTTTCGCACTTGTGTTAGTGTTGAAAAACCACTTTTCGCACTTGTGTTGGTGCAGGAAACCACTTTTGCACTTGTATTAGTGTGGAAAAACTACTTTTCGCACTTGTGTTTGTGTTGAAAAACCACTTCTCGCACTTGTGTTCATGTTGAAAAACCACTTTTCGCACTTGAGTTCGTGTTGAAAAACCACTTTTCGCACTTGTGTTAGTGTTGAAAAACCACTTTTCGCACTTGTGTTAGTGTTGAAAAACCACTTTTCGCACTTGTGTTTGTGCAGGGAACCACTTTTGCACTTGTATTAGTGTGGAAAAAACACTTTTCGCACTTGTGTTAGTGTTGAAAAACCACTTTTCGCACTTGTGTTAGTGTTGAAAAACCACTTTTCACACTTGTGTTGGTGCAGGAAACCACTTTTGCACTTGTATTAGTGTGGAAAAAACACTTTTTGCACTTGTGATAGTGTTGAAAAACCACTTTTCGCACTTGTGTTAGTTTTGAAAAACCACTTTTCGCACTTGTGTTGGTGCAGGAAACCACTTTTGCACTTGTATTAGTGTGGAAAAACCACTTTTCGCACTTGTGTTAGTGTTGAAAAACCACTTTTCGCACTTGTGTTGGTGCAGGAAACCACTTTTGCACTTGTATTAGTGTGGAAAAAACACTTTTTGCACTTGTGATAGTGTTGAAAAACCACTTTTCGCACTTGTGTTAGTGTTGAAAAACCACTTTTCGCACTTGTGTTAGTGTTGAAAAACCACTTTTCGCACTTGTGTTGGTGCAGGAAACCACTTTTGCACTTGTATTATTGTGGAAAAACCACTTTTCGCACTTGTGTTAGTGTTGAAAAACCACTTTTCACACTTGTGTTAGTGTTGAAAAACCACTTTTCGCACTTGTGTTGGTGCAGGAAACCACTTTTGCACTTGTATTAGTGTGGAAAAAACCCTTTTTGCACTTGTGATAGTGTTGAAAAACCACTTTTCGCACTTGTGTTAGTGTTGAAAAACCACTTTTCGCACTTGTGTTGGTGCAGGAAACCACTTTTGCACTTGTATTAATGTGGAAAAACCACTTTTCGCACTTGTGTTAGTGTTGAAAAACCACTTTTCGCACTTGTGTTAGTGTTGAAAAACCACTTTTCGCACTTGTGTTAGTGTTGAAAAACCACTTTTCGCACTTGTGTTAGTGTTGAAAAACCACTTTTCGCACTTGTGTTGGTGCAGGAAACCACTTTTGCACTTGTATTAGTGTGGAAAAACCACTTCTTGCACTTGTGATAGTGTTGAAAAACCACTTTTCGCACTTGTGATAGTGTTGAAAAACCACTTTTCGCACTTGTGTTTGTGCAGGAAACCACTTTTGCACTTGTATTAGTGTGGAAAAACCACTTTTCGCACTTGTGTTAGTGTTGAAAAACCACTTTTTGCACTAGTGTTAGTGTTGAAAAACCACTTTTCGCACTTGTGTTGGTGCAGGAAACCACTTTTGCACTTGAATTAGTGTGGAAAAAACACTTTTTACACTTGTGATAGTGTTGAAAAACCACTTTTCGCACTTGTGTTAGTGTTGAAAAACCACTTTTCGCACTTGTGTTGGTGCAGGAAACCACTTTTGCACTTGTGTTAGTGTGGAAAAACCACTTTTCGCACTTGTGTTAGTGTTGAAAAACCACTTTTCGCACTTGTGTTAGTGTTGAAAAACCACTTTTCGCACTTGTGTTGGTGCAGGAAACCACTTTTGCACTTGTATTAGTGTGGAAAAAACACTTTTTGCACTTGTGATAGTGTTGAAAAACCACTTTTCACACTTGTGTTAGTGTTGAAAAACCACTTTTCGCACTTGTGTTGGTGCAGGAAACCACTTTTGCACTTGTATTAGTGTGGAAAAACCACTTTTCGCACTTGTGTTAGTGTTGAAAACCCACTTTTCGCACTTGTGTTAGTGTTGAAAAACCACTTTTCGCACTTGTGTTGGTGCAGGAAACCACTTTTGCACTTGTATTAGTGTGGAAAAAACACTTTTTGCACTTGTGATAGTGTTGAAAAACCACTTTTCGCACTTGTATTAGTGTTGAAAAAACACTTTTCGCACTTGTGTTGGTGCAGGAAACCACTTTTGCACTTGTATTAGTGTGGAAAAACCACTTTTCACACTTGTGTTAGTGTTGAAAAACCACTTTTCGCACTTGTGTTAGTGTTGAAAAACCACTTTTCGCACTTGTGGGTGCAGGAAACCACTTTTGCACTTGTATTAGTGTGGAAAAAACACTTTTTGCACTTGTGATAGTGTTGAAAAACCACTTTTCGCACTTGTGTTAGTGTTGAAAAACCACTTTTCGCACTTACGTTAGTGTTGAAAAACCACTTTTCGCACTTGGGTTGGTGCAGGAAACCACTTTTGCACTTGTATTAGTGTGGAAAAAACACTTTTCGCACTTGTGTTAGTGTTGAAAAACCACTTTTCGCACTTGTGTTGGTGCAGGAAACCACTTTTGCACTTGTACGAGTGTGGAAAAAACACTTTTTGCACTTGTGATAGTGTTGAAAAACCACTTTTCGCACTTGTGTTAGTGTTGAAAAACCACTTTTCGCACTTCTGTTGGTGCAGGAAACCACTTTTGCACTTGTATTAGTGTGGAAAAACCACTTTTCGCACTTGTGTTAGTGTTGAAAAACCACTTTTCGCACTTGTGTTAGTGTTGAAAAACCACTTTTCGCACTTGTGTTGGTGCAGGAAACCACTTTTGCACTTGTATTAGTGTGGAAAAAACACTTTTTGCACTTGTGATAGTGTTGAAAAACCACTTTTCGCACTTGTGTTAGTGTTGAAAAACCACTTTTAGCACTTGTGTTAGTGTTGAAAAACCACTTTTCGCACTTGTGTTGGTGCAGGAAACCACTTTTGCACTTGTATTAGTGTGGAAAAAACACTTTTTGCACTTGTGATAGTGTTGAAAAACCACTTTTCGCACTTGTATTAGTGTTGAAAAACCACTTTTCGCACTTGTGTTGGTGCAGGAAACCACTTTTGCACTTGTATTAGTGTGGAAAAACCACTTTTCGCACTTGTGTTAGTGTTGAAAAACCACTTTTCGCACTTGTGTTAGTGTTGAAAAACCACTTTTTGCACTTGTGTTGGTGCAAGAAACCACTTTTGCACTTGTATTAGTGTGGAAAAAACACTTTTTGCACTTGTGATAGTGTTGAAAAACCACTTTTCGCACTTGTGTTAGTGTTGAAAAACCACTTTTCGCACTTATGTTAGTGTTGAAAAACCACTTTTCGCACTTGTGTTGGTGCAGGAAACCACTTTTGCACTTGTATTAGTGTGGAAAAAACACTTCTCGCACTTGTGTTCGTGTTGAAAAACAACCCTTTCGCACTTCTGTTGGTGCAGGAAAACCACTTTTGCACTTGTGATAGTGTTGAAAAACCACTTTTCGCACTTGTGATAGTGTTGAAAAACCACTTTTCGCACTTGTGATAGTGTTGAAAAACCACTTTTCGCACTTGTGTTAGTGTTGAAAAACAACCCTTTCGCACTTCTGTTGGTGCAGGAAAACCACTTTTGCACTTGTGATAGTGTTGAAAAACCACTTTTCGCACTTGTGATAGTGTTGAAAAACCACTTTTCGCACTTGTGTTGGTGCAGGAAACCACTTTTGCACTTGTATTAGTGTGGAAAAACCACTTTTCGCACTTGTGTTAGTGTTGAAAAACCACTTTTCGCACTTGTGTTAGTGTTGAAAAACCACTTTTCGCACTTGTGTTGGTGCAGGAAACCACTTTTGCACTTGTATTAGTGTGGAAAAAACACTTTTTGCACTTGTGATAGTGTTGAAAAACCACTTTTCGCACTTGTGTTAGTGTTGAAAAACAACCCTTTCGCACTTCTGTTGGTGCAGGAAAACCACTTTTGCACTTGTGATAGTGTTGAAAAACCACTTTTCGCACTTGTGATAGTGTTGAAAAACCACTTTTCGCACTTGTGTTGGTGCAGGAAACCACTTTTGCACTTGTATTAGTGTGGAAAAACCACTTTTCGCACTTGTGTTAGTGTTGAAAAACCACTTTTCGCACTTGTGTTAGTGTTGAAAAACCACTTTTCGCACTTGTGTTAGTGCAGGAAACCACTTTTGCACTTGTATTAGTGTGGAAAAAACACTTTTTGCACTTGTGATAGTGTTGAAAAACCACTTTTCGCACTTGTATTAGTGTTGAAAAACCACTTTTCGCACTTGTGTTGGTGCAGGAAACCACTTTTGCACTTGTATTAGTGTGGAAAAACCACTTTTCGCACTTGTGTTAGTGTTGAAAAACCACTTTTCGCACTTGTGTTAGTGTTGAAAAACCACTTTTCGCACTTGTGTTGGTGCAGGAAACCACTTTTCGCACTTGTGTTGGTGCAGGAAACCACTTTTGCACTTGTATTAGTGTGGAAAAAACACTTTTTGCACTTGTGATAGTGTTGAAAAACCACATTTCGCACTTGTGTTAGTGTTGAAAAACCACTTTTCGCACTTGTATTAGTGTTGAAAAACCACTTTTCGGACTTGTGTTGGTGCAGGAAACCACTTTTGCACTTGTATTAGTGTGGAAAAACCACTTTTCGCACTTGTGTTAGTGTTGAAAAACCACTTTTCGCACTTGTGTTAGTGTTGAAAAACCACTTTTCGCACTTGTGGGTGCAGGAAACCACTTTTGCACTTGTATTAGTGTGGAAAAAACACTTTTTGCACTTGTGATAGTGTTGAAAAACCACTTTTCGCATTTGTGTTAGTGTTGAAAAACCACTTTTCGCACTTATGTTAGTGTTGAAAAACCACTTTTCGCACTTGTGTTAGTGTTGAAAAACCACTTTTCGCACATGTGTTGGTGCAAGAAACCACTTTTGCACTTGTATTAGTGTGGAAAAAACACTTTTTGCACTTGTGATAGTGTTGAAAAACCACTTTTCGCACTTGTGTTAGTGTTGAAAAACCACTTTTCGCACTTATGTTGGTGCAGGCAACCACTTTTGCACTTGTATTAGTGTGGAAAAAACACTTTTCGCACTTGTGTTAGTGTTGAAAAACCACTTTTCGCACTTGTGTTAGTGTGGAAAAACCACTTTCCGCACTTGTGTTGGTGCAGGAAACCACTTTTGCACTTGTATTAGTGTGGAAAAAACACTTTTTGCACTTGTGATAGTGTTGAAAAACCACTTTTCGCACTTGTGTTAGTGTTGAAAAACCACTTTTCGCACTTGTGTAAGTGTTGAAAAACCACTTTTCGCACTTGTGTTGGTGCAGGAAACCACTTTTGCACTTGGGAAAAAACACTTTTTGCACTTGTGATAGTGTTGAAAAACCACTTTTCGCACTTGTGTTAGTGTTGAAAAACCACTTTTCGCACTTGTGTTAGTGTTGAAAACCACTTTTCGCACTTGTGTTAGTGTTGAAAAACAACTTTTCGCACTTGTGTTGGTGCAGGAAACCATTTTTGCACTTGTATTTTTTTTTTTTTTTTTTTTTTTTTTTCTATACAGGATCGAGGCTCATGAAAGAGCTAACATTTATCACACAAAAAATCAAAACAGACACACAAAGTATATAATAAGGGGAGCGGTAGACAAGATGGGGAGAGAAGGAGAAGCACACAAACACAACATTTGAGAGCAGGGACATCGGGAGATCTTTGCAGAGACACCCTTCTGTACGACTCGACTGGGGCATGCGTCACCACAAGGACACAGCTCATGACACTCGAGAATGGGCTGAGCCTCTCCAGCACGTAGAAGCCGACCGTCACCGGTGTACGCCAGGCCAGACGTGGCCAGGCAGGAGCACGTGGATGGGTGGCAGGCAGGTGTTTGGCAATGACAACCCTGTCGAGTTATTTCACTTGGGTCGACTGTGCAGCCTGGTCCAGCCACATAATCCTCTGTGTACTGGAACGCAGGTGGCTGCAAACCATTTGATCGCTTCATTAGTGTGGAAAAAACACTTTTTGCACTTGTGATAGTGTTGTAAAACCACTTTTCGCACTTGTGTTAGTGTTGAAAAACCACTTTTCGCACTTGTGTTAGTGTTGAAAAACCACCTTTCGCACTTGTGTTAGTGTTGAAAAACCACTTTTCGCACTTGTGTTGGTGCAGGAAACCACTTTTGCACTTGTATTAGTGTGGAAAAACACTTTTCGCACTTGTGTTAGTGTTCAAAAAACACTTTTCGCACTTGTGTTAGTGTTGAAAAACCACTTTTCGCACTTGTGTTGGTGCAGGAAACCACTCTTGCACTTGTATTAGTGTGGAAAAAACACTTTTCGCACTTGTGTTAGTGTTGAAAAACCACTTTTCGCACTTGTGTTAGTGTTGAAAAACCACTTTTCGCACTTGTGTTGGTGCAGGAAACCACTTTTGCACTTGTATTAGTGGGGAAAAACCACTTTTCGCACTTGTGTTAGTGTTGAAAAACCACTTTTCGCACTTGTGTTAGTGTTGAAAAACCACTTTTCGCACTTTTGTTGGTGCAGGAAACCACTTTTGCACTTGTATTAGTGTGGAAAAACTACTTTTCGCACTTGTGTTTGTGTTGAAAAACCACTTCTCGCACTTGTGTTCATGTTGAAAAACCACTTTTCGCACTTGAGTTCGTGTTGAAAAACCACTTTTCGCACTTGTGTTAGTGTTGAAAAACCACTTTTCGCACTTGTGTTAGTGTTGAAAAACCACTTTTCGCACTTGTGTTTGTGCAGGGAACCACTTTTGCACTTGTATTAGTGTGGAAAAACCACTTTTCGCACTTGTGTTAGTGTTGAAAACCCACTTTTCGCACTTGTGTTAGTGTTGAAAAACCACTTTTCGCACTTGTGTTGGTGCAGGAAACCACTTTTGCACTTGTATTAGTGTGGAAAAAACACTTTTTGCACTTGTGATAGTGTTGAAAAACCACTTTTCGCACTTGTATTAGTGTTGAAAAAACACTTTTCGCACTTGTGTTGGTGCAGGAAACCACTTTTGCACTTGTATTAGTGTGGAAAAACCACTTTTCGCACTTGTGTTAGTGTTGAAAAACCACTTTTCGCACTTGTGTTAGTGTTGAAAAACCACTTTTCGCACTTGTGGGTGCAGGAAACCACTTTTGCACTTGTATTAGTGTGGAAAAAACACTTTTGCACTTGTGATAGTGTTGAAAAACCACTTTTCGCACTTGTGTTAGTGTTGAAAAACCACTTTTCGCACTTACGTTAGTGTTGAAAAACCACTTTTCGCACTTGGGTTGGTGCAGGAAACCACTTTTGCACTTGTATTAGTGTGGAAAAAACACTTTTCGCACTTGTGTTAGTGTTGAAAAACCACTTTTCGCACTTGTGTTGGTGCAGGAAACCACTTTTGCACTTGTACGAGTGTGGAAAAAACACTTTTTGCACTTGTGATAGTGTTGAAAAACCACTTTTCGCACTTGTGTTAGTGTTGAAAAACCACTTTTCGCACTTCTGTTGGTGCAGGAAACCACTTTTGCACTTGTATTAGTGTGGAAAAACCACTTTTCGCACTTGTGTTAGTGTTGAAAAACCACTTTTCGCACTTGTGTTAGTGTTGAAAAACCACTTTTCGCACTTGTGTTGGTGCAGGAAACCACTTTTGCACTTGTATTAGTGTGGAAAAAACACTTTTGCACTTGTGATAGTGTTGAAAAACCACTTTTCGCACTTGTGTTAGTGTTGAAAAACCACTTTTAGCACTTGTGTTAGTGTTGAAAAACCACTTTTCGCACTTGTGTTGGTGCAGGAAACCACTTTTGCACTTGTATTAGTGTGGAAAAAACACTTTTTGCACTTGTGATAGTGTTGAAAAACCACTTTTCGCACTTGTATTAGTGTTGAAAAACCACTTTTCGCACTTGTGTTGGTGCAGGAAACCACTTTTGCACTTGTATTAGTGTGGAAAAACCACTTTTCGCACTTGTGTTAGTGTTGAAAAACCACTTTTCGCACTTGTGTTAGTGTTGAAAAACCACTTTTTGCACTTGTGTTGGTGCAAGAAACCACTTTTGCACTTGTATTAGTGTGGAAAAAACACTTTTTGCACTTGTGATAGTGTTGAAAAACCACTTTTCGCACTTGTGTTAGTGTTGAAAAACCACTTTTCGCACTTGTGTTAGTGTTGAAAAACCACTTTTCGCACTTGTGTTAGTGTTGAAAAACCACTTTTCGCACTTGTGTTAGTGTTGAAAAACCACCTTTCGCACTTGTGTTAGTGTTGAAAAACCACTTTTCGCACTTGTGTTGGTGCAGGAAACCACTTTTGCACTTGTATTAGTGTGGAAAAACACTTTTCGCACTTGTGTTAGTGTTCAAAAAACACTTTTCGCACTTGTGTTAGTGTTGAAAAACCACTTTTCGCACTTGTGTTGGTGCAGGAAACCACTCTTGCACTTGTATTAGTGTGGAAAAAACACTTTTCGCACTTGTGTTAGTGTTGAAAAACCACTTTTCGCACTTGTGTTAGTGTTGAAAAACCACTTTTCGCACTTGTGTTGGTGCAGGAAACCACTTTTGCACTTGTATTAGTGGGGAAAAACCACTTTTCGCACTTGTGTTAGTGTTGAAAAACCACTTTTCGCACTTGTGTTACGTGTTGAAAAACCACTTTTCGCACTTGTGTTGGTGCAGGAAACCACTTTTGCACTTGTATTAGTGTGGAAAAAACTACTTTTCGCACTTGTGTTTGTGTTGAAAAACCACTTCTCGCACTTGTGTTCATGTTGAAAAACCACTTTTCGCACTTGAGTTCGTGTTGAAAAACCACTTTTCGCACTTGTGTTAGTGTTGAAAAACCACTTTTCGCACTTGTGTTAGTGTTGAAAAACCACTTTTCGCACTTGTGTTTGTGCAGGGAACCACTTTTGCACTTGTATTAGTGTGGAAAAAACACTTTTCGCACTTGTGTTAGTGTTGAAAAACCACTTTTCGCACTTGTGTTAGTGTTGAAAAACCACTTTTCACACTTGTGTTGGTGCAGGAAACCACTTTTGCACTTGTATTAGTGTGGAAAAAACACTTTTTGCACTTGTGATAGTGTTGAAAAACCACTTTTCGCACTTGTGTTAGTTTTGAAAAACCACTTTTCGCACTTGTGTTGGTGCAGGAAACCACTTTTGCACTTGTATTAGTGTGGAAAAACCACTTTTCGCACTTGTGTTAGTGTTGAAAAACCACTTTTCGCACTTGTGTTGGTGCAGGAAACCACTTTTGCACTTGTATTAGTGTGGAAAAAACACTTTTTGCACTTGTGATAGTGTTGAAAAACCACTTTTCGCACTTGTGTTAGTGTTGAAAAACCACTTTTCGCACTTGTGTTAGTGTTGAAAAACCACTTTTCGCACTTGTGTTGGTGCAGGAAACCACTTTTGCACTTGTATTATTGTGGAAAAACCACTTTTCGCACTTGTGTTAGTGTTGAAAAACCACTTTTCACACTTGTGTTAGTGTTGAAAAACCACTTTTCGCACTTGTGTTGGTGCAGGAAACCACTTTTGCACTTGTATTAGTGTGGAAAAAACACTTTTTGCACTTGTGATAGTGTTGAAAAACCACTTTTCGCACTTGTGTTAGTGTTGAAAAACCACTTTTCGCACTTGTGTTGGTGCAGGAAACCACTTTTGCACTTGTATTAATGTGGAAAAACCACTTTTCGCACTTGTGTTAGTGTTGAAAAACCACTTTTCGCACTTGTGTTAGTGTTGAAAAAACCACTTTTCGCACTTGTGTTAGTGTTGAAAAACCACTTTTCGCACTTGTGTTGGTGCAGGAAACCACTTTTGCACTTGTATTAGTGTGGAAAAACCACTTTTTGCACATGTGATAGTGTTGAAAAACCACTTTTCGCACTTATGATAGTGTTGAAAAACCACTTTTCGCACTTGTGTTTGTGCAGGAAACCACTTTTGCACTTGTATTAGTGTGGAAAAACCACTTTTCGCACTTGTGTTAGTGTTGAAAAACCACTTTTCGCACTAGTGTTAGTGTTGAAAAACCACTTTTCGCACTTGTGTTGGTGCAGGAAACCACTTTTGCACTTGAATTAGTGTGGAAAAAACACTTTTTACACTTGTGATAGTGTTGAAAAACCACTTTTCGCACTTGTGTTAGTGTTGAAAAACCACTTTTCGCACTTGTGTTGGTGCAGGAAACCACTTTTGCACTTGTGTTAGTGTGGAAAAACCACTTTTCGCACTTGTGTTAGTGTTGAAAAACCACTTTTCGCACTTGTGTTAGTGTTGAAAAACCACTTTTCGCACTTGTGTTGGTGCAGGAAACCACTTTTGCACTTGTATTAGTGTGGAAAAAAACACTTTTTGCACTTGTGATAGTGTTGAAAAACCACTTTTCACACTTGTGTTAGTGTTGAAAAACCACTTTTCGCACTTGTGTTGGTGCAGGAAACCACTTTTGCACTTGTATTAGTGTGGAAAAACCACTTTTCGCACTTGTGTTAGTGTTGAAAACCCACTTTTCGCACTTGTGTTAGTGTTGAAAAACCACTTTTCGCACTTGTGTTGGTGCAGGAAACCACTTTTGCACTTGTATTAGTGTGGAAAAAACACTTTTTGCACTTGTGATAGTGTTGAAAAACCACTTTTTGCACTTGTATTAGTGTTGAAAAAACACTTTTCGCACTTGTGTTGGTGCAGGAAACCACTTTTGCACTTGTATAAGTGTGGAAAAACCACTTTTCGCACTTGTGTTAGTGTTGAAAAACCACTTTTCGCACTTGTGTTAGTGTTGAAAAACCACTTTTCGCACTTGTGGGTGCAGGAAACCACTTTTGCACTTGTATTAGTGTGGAAAAAACACTTTTTGCACTTGTGATAGTGTTGAAAAACCACTTTTCGCACTTGTGTTAGTGTTGAAAAACCACTTTTCGCACTTACGTTAGTGTTGAAAAACCACTTTTCGCACTTGGGTTGGTGCAGGAAACCACTTTTGCACTTGTATTAGTGTGGAAAAAACACTTTTCGCACTTGTGTTAGTGTTGAAAAACCACTTTTCGCACTTGTGTTGGTGCAGGAAACCACTTTTGCACTTGTACGAGTGTGGAAAAAACACTTTTTGCACTTGTGATAGTGTTGAAAAACCACTTTTCGCACTTGTGTTAGTGTTGAAAAACCACTTTTCGCACTTCTGTTGGTGCAGGAAACCACTTTTGCACTTGTATTAGTGTGGAAAAACCACTTTTCGCACTTGTGTTAGTGTTGAAAAACCACTTTTCGCACTTGTGTTAGTGTTGAAAAACCACTTTTCGCACTTGTGTTGGTGCAGGAAACCACTTTTGCACTTGTATTAGTGTGGAAAAAACACTTTTTGCACTTGTGATAGTGTTGAAAAACCACTTTTCGCACTTGTGTTAGTGTTGAAAAACCACTTTTAGCACTTGTGTTAGTGTTGAAAAACCACTTTTCGCACTTGTGTTAGTGTTGAAAAACCACTTTTCGCACTTGTGGGTGCAGGAAACCACTTTTGCACTTGTATTAGTGTGGAAAAAACACTTTTTGCACTTGTGATAGTGTTGAAAAACCACTTTTCGCACTTGTGTTAGTGTTGAAAAACCACTTTTCGCACTTACGTTAGTGTTGAAAAACCACTTTTCGCACTTGGGTTGGTGCAGGAAACCACTTTTGCACTTGTATTAGTGTGGAAAAAACACTTTTCGCACTTGTGTTAGTGTTGAAAAACCACTTTTCGCACTTGTGTTGGTGCAGGAAACCACTTTTGCACTTGTACGAGTGTGGAAAAAACACTTTTTGCACTTGTGATAGTGTTGAAAAACCACTTTTCGCACTTGTGTTAGTGTTGAAAAACCACTTTTCGCACTTCTGTTGGTGCAGGAAACCACTTTTGCACTTGTATTAGTGTGGAAAAACCACTTTTCGCACTTGTGTTAGTGTTGAAAAACCACTTTTCGCACTTGTGTTAGTGTTGAAAAACCACTTTTCGCACTTGTGTTGGTGCAGGAAACCACTTTTGCACTTGTATTAGTGTGGAAAAAACACTTTTTGCACTTGTGATAGTGTTGAAAAACCACTTTTCGCACTTGTGTTAGTGTTGAAAAACCACTTTTAGCACTTGTGTTAGTGTTGAAAAACCACTTTTCGCACTTGTGTTGGTGCAGGAAACCACTTTTGCACTTGTATTAGTGTGGAAAAAACACTTTTTGCACTTGTGATAGTGTTGAAAAACCACTTTTCGCACTTGTATTAGTGTTGAAAAACCACTTTTCGCACTTGTGTTGGTGCAGGAAACCACTTTTGCACTTGTATTAGTGTGGAAAAACCACTTTTCGCACTTGTGTTAGTGTTGAAAAACCACTTTTCGCACTTGTGTTTGTGCAGGGAACCACTTTTGCACTTGTATTAGTGTGGAAAAAACACTTTTCGCACTTGTGTTAGTGTTGAAAAACCACTTTTCGCACTTGTGTTAGTGTTGAAAAACCACTTTTCACACTTGTGTTGGTGCAGGAAACCACTTTTGCACTTGTATTAGTGTGGAAAAAACACTTTTTGCACTTGTGATAGTGTTGAAAAACCACTTTTCGCACTTGTGTTAGTTTTGAAAAACCACTTTTCGCACTTGTGTTGGTGCAGGAAACCACTTTTGCACTTGTATTAGTGTGGAAAAACCACTTTTCGCACTTGTGTTAGTGTTGAAAAACCACTTTTCGCACTTGTGTTGGTGCAGGAAACCACTTTTGCACTTGTATTAGTGTGGAAAAAACACTTTTTGCACTTGTGATAGTGTTGAAAAACCACTTTTCGCACTTGTGTTAGTGTTGAAAAACCACTTTTCGCACTTGTGTTAGTGTTGAAAAACCACTTTTCGCACTTGTGTTGGTGCAGGAAACCACTTTTGCACTTGTATTATTGTGGAAAAACCACTTTTCGCACTTGTGTTAGTGTTGAAAAACCACTTTTCACACTTGTGTTAGTGTTGAAAAACCACTTTTCGCACTTGTGTTGGTGCAGGAAACCACTTTTGCACTTGTATTAGTGTGGAAAAAACACTTTTTGCACTTGTGATAGTGTTGAAAAACCACTTTTCGCACTTGTGTTAGTGTTGAAAAACCACTTTTCGCACTTGTGTTGGTGCAGGAAACCACTTTTGCACTTGTATTAATGTGGAAAAACCACTTTTCGCACTTGTGTTAGTGTTGAAAAACCACTTTTCGCACTTGTGTTAGTGTTGAAAAACCACTTTTCGCACTTGTGTTAGTGTTGAAAAACCACTTTTCGCACTTGTGTTAGTGTTGAAAAACCACTTTTCGCACTTGTGTTGGTGCAGGAAACCACTTTTGCACTTGTATTAGTGTGGAAAAACCACTTCTTGCACTTGTGATAGTGTTGAAAAACCACTTTTCGCACTTGTGATAGTGTTGAAAAACCACTTTTCGCACTTGTGTTTGTGCAGGAAACCACTTTTGCACTTGTATTAGTGTGGAAAAACCACTTTTCGCACTTGTGTTAGTGTTGAAAAACCACTTTTTGCACTAGTGTTAGTGTTGAAAAACCACTTTTCGCACTTGTGTTGGTGCAGGAAACCACTTTTGCACTTGAATTAGTGTGGAAAAAACACTTTTTACACTTGTGATAGTGTTGAAAAACCACTTTTCGCACTTGTGTTAGTGTTGAAAAACCACTTTTCGCACTTGTGTTGGTGCAGGAAACCACTTTTGCACTTGTGTTAGTGTGGAAAAACCACTTTTCGCACTTGTGTTAGTGTTGAAAAACCACTTTTCGCACTTGTGTTAGTGTTGAAAAACCACTTTTCGCACTTGTGTTGGTGCAGGAAACCACTTTTGCACTTGTATTAGTGTGGAAAAAACACTTTTTGCACTTGTGATAGTGTTGAAAAACCACTTTTCACACTTGTGTTAGTGTTGAAAAACCACTTTTCGCACTTGTGTTGGTGCAGGAAACCACTTTTGCACTTGTATTAGTGTGGAAAAACCACTTTTCGCACTTGTGTTAGTGTTGAAAACCCACTTTTCGCACTTGTGTTAGTGTTGAAAAACCACTTTTCGCACTTGTGTTGGTGCAGGAAACCACTTTTGCACTTGTATTAGTGTGGAAAAAACACTTTTTGCACTTGTGATAGTGTTGAAAAACCACTTTTCGCACTTGTATTAGTGTTGAAAAAACACTTTTCGCACTTGTGTTGGTGCAGGAAACCACTTTTGCACTTGTATTAGTGTGGAAAAACCACTTTTCACACTTGTGTTAGTGTTGAAAAACCACTTTTCGCACTTGTGTTAGTGTTGAAAAACCACTTTTCGCACTTGTGGGTGCAGGAAACCACTTTTGCACTTGTATTAGTGTGGAAAAAACACTTTTTGCACTTGTGATAGTGTTGAAAAACCACTTTTCGCACTTGTGTTAGTGTTGAAAAACCACTTTTCGCACTTACGTTAGTGTTGAAAAACCACTTTTCGCACTTGGGTTGGTGCAGGAAACCACTTTTGCACTTGTATTAGTGTGGAAAAAACACTTTTCGCACTTGTGTTAGTGTTGAAAAACCACTTTTCGCACTTGTGTTGGTGCAGGAAACCACTTTTGCACTTGTACGAGTGTGGAAAAAACACTTTTTGCACTTGTGATAGTGTTGAAAAACCACTTTTCGCACTTGTGTTAGTGTTGAAAAACCACTTTTCGCACTTCTGTTGGTGCAGGAAACCACTTTTGCACTTGTATTAGTGTGGAAAAACCACTTTTCGCACTTGTGTTAGTGTTGAAAAACCACTTTTCGCACTTGTGTTAGTGTTGAAAAACCACTTTTCGCACTTGTGTTGGTGCAGGAAACCACTTTTGCACTTGTATTAGTGTGGAAAAAACACTTTTTGCACTTGTGATAGTGTTGAAAAACCACTTTTCGCACTTGTGTTAGTGTTGAAAAACCACTTTTAGCACTTGTGTTAGTGTTGAAAAACCACTTTTCGCACTTGTGTTGGTGCAGGAAACCACTTTTGCACTTGTATTAGTGTGGAAAAAACACTTTTTGCACTTGTGATAGTGTTGAAAAACCACTTTTCGCACTTGTATTAGTGTTGAAAAACCACTTTTCGCACTTGTGTTGGTGCAGGAAACCACTTTTGCACTTGTATTAGTGTGGAAAAACCACTTTTCGCACTTGTGTTAGTGTTGAAAAACCACTTTTCGCACTTGTGTTAGTGTTGAAAAACCACTTTTTGCACTTGTGTTGGTGCAAGAAACCACTTTTGCACTTGTATTAGTGTGGAAAAAACACTTTTTGCACTTGTGATAGTGTTGAAAAACCACTTTTCGCACTTGTGTTAGTGTTGAAAAACCACTTTTCGCACTTATGTTAGTGTTGAAAAACCACTTTTCGCACTTGTGTTGGTGCAGGAAACCACTTTTGCACTTGTATTAGTGTGGAAAAAACACTTCTCGCACTTGTGTTCGTGTTGAAAAACCACTTTTTGCACTTGTGTTAGTGTTGAAAAACCACTTTTCGCACTTGTGTTCGTGTTGAAAAACCACTTTTCGCACTTGTGTTGGTGCAGGAAACCACTTTTGCACTTGTATTAGTGTGGAAAAAACACTTTTTGCACTTGTGATAGTGTTGAAAAACCACTTTTCGCACTTGTGTTAGTGTTGAAAAACAACCCTTTCGCACTTCTGTTGGTGCAGGAAAACCACTTTTGCACTTGTGATAGTGTTGAAAAACCACTTTTCGCACTTGTGATAGTGTTGAAAAACCACTTTTCGCACTTGTGTTGGTGCAGGAAACCACTTTTGCACTTGTATTAGTGTGGAAAAACCACTTTTCGCACTTGTGTTAGTGTTGAAAAACCACTTTTCGCACTTGTGTTAGTGTTGAAAAACCACTTTTCGCACTTGTGTTAGTGCAGGAAACCACTTTTGCACTTGTATTAGTGTGGAAAAAACACTTTTTGCACTTGTGATAGTGTTGAAAAACCACTTTTCGCACTTGTATTAGTGTTGAAAAACCACTTTTCGCACTTGTGTTGGTGCAGGAAACCACTTTTGCACTTGTATTAGTGTGGAAAAACCACTTTTCGCACTTGTGTTAGTGTTGAAAAACCACTTTTCGCACTTGTGTTAGTGTTGAAAAACCACTTTTCGCACTTGTGTTGGTGCAGGAAACCACTTTTCGCACTTGTGTTGGTGCAGGAAACCACTTTTGCACTTGTATTAGTGTGGAAAAAACACTTTTTGCACTTGTGATAGTGTTGAAAAACCACATTTCGCACTTGTGTTAGTGTTGAAAAACCACTTTTCGCACTTGTATTAGTGTTGAAAAACCACTTTTCGGACTTGTGTTGGTGCAGGAAACCACTTTTGCACTTGTATTAGTGTGGAAAAACCACTTTTCGCACTTGTGTTAGTGTTGAAAAACCACTTTTCGCACTTGTGTTAGTGTTGAAAAACCACTTTTCGCACTTGTGGGTGCAGGAAACCACTTTTGCACTTGTATTAGTGTGGAAAAAACACTTTTTGCACTTGTGATAGTGTTGAAAAACCACTTTTCGCATTTGTGTTAGTGTTGAAAAACCACTTTTCGCACTTATGTTAGTGTTGAAAAACCACTTTTCGCACTTGTGTTAGTGTTGAAAAACCACTTTTCGCACATGTGTTGGTGCAAGAAACCACTTTTGCACTTGTATTAGTGTGGAAAAAACACTTTTTGCACTTGTGATAGTGTTGAAAAACCACTTTTCGCACTTGTGTTAGTGTTGAAAAACCACTTTTCGCACTTATGTTGGTGCAGGCAACCACTTTTGCACTTGTATTAGTGTGGAAAAAACACTTTTCGCACTTGTGTTAGTGTTGAAAAACCACTTTTCGCACTTGTGTTAGTGTGGAAAAACCACTTTCCGCACTTGTGTTGGTGCAGGAAACCACTTTTGCACTTGTATTAGTGTGGAAAAAACACTTTTTGCACTTGTGATAGTGTTGAAAAACCACTTTTCGCACTTGTGTTAGTGTTGAAAAACCACTTTTCGCACTTGTGTAAGTGTTGAAAAACCACTTTTCGCACTTGTGTTGGTGCAGGAAACCACTTTTGCACTTGGGAAAAAACACTTTTTGCACTTGTGATAGTGTTGAAAAACCACTTTTCGCACTTGTGTTAGTGTTGAAAAACCACTTTTCGCACTTGTGTTAGTGTTGAAAACCACTTTTCGCACTTGTGTTAGTGTTGAAAAACAACTTTTCGCACTTGTGTTGGTGCAGGAAACCATTTTGCACTTTTTTTTTTTTTTTTTTTTTTTTTTTTTTTTTCTATACAGGATCGAGGCTCATGAAAGAGCTAACATTTATCACACAAAAAATCAAAACAGACACACAAAGTATATAATAAGGGGAGCGGTAGACAAGATGGGGAGAGAAGGAGAAGCACACAAACACAACATTTGAGAGCAGGGACATCGGGAGATCTTTGCAGAGACACCCTTCTGTACGACTCGACTGGGGCATGCGTCACCACAAGGACACAGCTCATGACACTCGAGAATGGGCTGAGCCTCTCCAGCACGTAGAAGCCGACCGTCACCGGTGTACGCCAGGCCAGACGTGGCCAGGCAGGAGCACGTGGATGGGTGGCAGGCAGGTGTTTGGCAATGACAACCCTGTCGAGTTATTTCACTTGGGTCGACTGTGCAGCCTGGTCCAGCCACATAATCCTCTGTGTACTGGAACGCAGGTGGCTGCAAACCATTTGATCGCTTCATTAGTGTGGAAAAAACACTTTTTGCACTTGTGATAGTGTTGTAAAACCACATTTCGCACTTGTGTTAGTGTTGAAAAACCACTTTTCACACTTGTGTTGGTGCAGGAAACCACTTTTGCACTTGTATTAGTGTGGAAAAAACACTTTTCGCACTTGTGTTATTTTTGAAAAACCACTTTTCGCACTTGTGTTAGTGATGAAAAACCACTTTTCGCACTTGTGTTGGTGCAGCAAACCACTTTTGCACTTGTATTAGTGTGCAAAAAACACTTTTTGCACTTGTGATAGTGTTGAAAAACCACTTTTCGCACTTGTGTTAGTGTTGAAAAAACACTTTTCGCACTTGTGTTGGTGCAGGAAACCACTTTTGCACTTGTTTTAGTGTGGAAAAACCACTTTTTGCACTTGTGTTAGTGTTGAAAAACCACTTTTCGCACTAGGGTTAGTGTTGAAAAACCACATTTCGCACTTGTGTTGGTGCAGGAAACCACTTTTGCACTTGTATTAGTGTGGAAAAAACACTTTTTGCACTTGTGATAGTGTTGAAAAACCACTTTTCGCACTTGTGTTAGTGTTGGAAAACCACTTTTCGCACTTGTGTTAGTGTTGAAAAACCACTTTTCGCACTTGTGTTGGTGCAGGAAACCACTTTTGCACTTGTATTAGTGTGGAAAAAACACTTTTTGCCCTTGTGATAGTGTTGAAAAACCACTTTTCGCACTTGTGTTAGTGTTGAAAAACCACTTTTCGCACTTGTGTTAGTGTTGAAACACCACTTTTCGCACTTGTGTTGGTGCAGGAAACCACTTTTGCACTTGTATTAGTGTGGAAAAAACACTTTTTGCACTTGTGATAGTGTTGAAAACCACTTTTCGCACTTGTGTTAGTGTTGAAAAGCCACTTTTCGCACTTGTGTTGGTGCAGGAAACCACTTTGCACTTGTATTAGTGTGGAAAAAACACTTTTTGCACTTGTGATAGTGTTGAAAAATCACTTTTCGCACTTGTATTAGTGATGAAAAACCACTTTTCGCACTTGTGTTGGTGCAGGAAACCACTTTTGCACTTGTATTAGTGTGGCAAAACCACTTTTCGCACTTGTGTTAGTGTTGAAAAACCACTTTTCGCACTTGTGTTAGTGTTGAAAGACCACTTTTCGCACTTGTGGGTGCAGGAAACCACTTTTGCACTTGTATTAGTGTGGAAAAAACACTTTTTGCACTTGTGATAGTGTTGAAAAACCACTTTTCGCACTTGTGTTAGTGTTGAAAAACCACTTTTCGCACTTATGTTAGTGTTGAAAACCACTTTTCGCACTTGTATTGGTGCAGGAAACCACTTTTGCACTTGTATTAGTGTGGAAAAAACACTTTTTGCACTTGTGATAGTGTTGAAAAACCACTTTTCGCACTTGTGTTCGTGTTGAAAAACAACCCTTTCGCACTTCTGTTGGTGCAGGAAAACCACTTTTGCACTTGTGATAGTGTTGAAAAACCACTTTTCGCACTTGTGATAGTGTTGAAAAACCACTTTTCGCACTTGTGTTGGTGCAGGAAACCACTTTTGCACTTATATTAGTGTGGAAAAACCACTTTTCGCACTTGTGTTAGTGTTGAAAAACCACTTTTCGCACTTGTGTTAGTGTTGAAAAACCACTTTTCGCACTTGTGTTGGTGCAGGAAACCACTTTTGCACTTGTATTAGTGTGGAAAAAACACTTTTTGCACTTGTGATAGTGTTGAAAAACCACTTTTCGCACTTGTATTAGTGTTGAAAAACCACTTTTCGCACTTGTGTTGGTGCAGGAAACCACTTTTGCACTTATATTAGTGTGGAAAAACCACTTTTCGCACTTGTGTTAGTGTTGAAAAAACACTTTTCGCACTTGTGTTAGTGTTGAAAAACCACTTTTCGCACTTGTGTTGGTGCAGGAAACCACTTTTCGCACTTGTGTTGGTGCAGGAAACCACTTTTGCACTTGTATTAGTGTGGAAAAAACACTTTTTGCACTTGTGATAGTGTTGAAAAACCACATTTCGCACTTGTGTTCGTGTTGAAAAACCACTTTTCGCACTTGTATTAGTGTTGAAAAACCACTTTTCGGACTTGTGTTGGTGCAGGAAACCACTTTTGCACTTGTATTAGTGTGGAAAAACCACTTTTCGCACTTGTGTTAGTGTTGAAAAACCACTTTTCGCACTTGTGTTAGTGTTGAAAAACCACTTTCCGCACTTGTGGGTGCAGGAAACCACTTTTGCACTTGTATTCGTGTGGAAAAAACACTTTTTGCACTTGTGATAGTGTTGAAAAACCACTTTTCGCATTTGTGTTAGTGTTGAAAAACCACTTTTCGCACTTATCTTAGTGTTGAAAAACCACTTTTCGCACTTGTGTTAGTGTTGAAAAACCACTTTTCGCACATGTGTTGGTGCAAGAAACCACTTTTGCACTTGTATTAGTGTGGAAAAAACACTTTTTGCACTTGTGATAGTGTTGAAAAACCACTTTTCGCACTTGTGTTAGTGTTGAAAAACCACTTTTCGCACTTATGTTGGTGCAGGCAACCACTTTTGCACTTGTATTAGTGTGGAAAAAACAATTTTCGCACTTGTGTTAGTGTTGAAAAACCACTTTTCGCACTTGTGTTAGTGTGGAAAAACCACTTTCCGCACTTGTGTTGGTGCAGGAAACCACTTTTGCACTTGTATTAGTGTGGAAAAAACACTTTTTGCACTTGTGATAGTGTTGAAAAACCACTTTTCGCACTTGTGTTAGTGTTGAAAAACCACTTTTCGCACTTGTGTTAGTGTTGAAAAACCACTTTTCGCACTTGTGTTGGTGCAGGAAACCACTTTTGCACTTGGGAAAAAACACTTTTTGCACTTGTGATAGTGTTGAAAAACCACTTTTCGCACTTGTGTTAGTGTTGAAAAACCACTTTTCGCACTTGTGTTAGTGTTGAAAACCACTTTTCGCACTTGTGTTAGTGTTGAAAAACAACTTTTCGCACTTGTGTTGGTGCAGGAAACCACTTTTGCACTTGTATTAGTGTGGAAAAAACACTTTTTGCACTTGTGATAGTGTTGTAAAACCACATTTCGCAATTGTGTTAGTGTTGCAAAACCACTTTTCACACTTGTGTTGGTGCAGGAAACCACTTTTGCACTTGTATTAGTGTGGAAAAAACACTTTTCGCACTTGTGTTAGTATTGAAAAACCATTTTTCGCACTTGTGTTAGTGTTGAAAAACCACTTTTCGCACTTGTGTTGGTGCAGCAAACCACTTTTGCACTTGTATTAGTGTGCAAAAAACACTTTTTGCACTTGTGATAGTGTTGAAAAACCACTTTTCGCACTTGTGTTAGTGTTGAAAAACCACTTTTCGCACTTGTGTTGGTGCAGGAAACCACTTTTGCACTTGTATTAGTGTGGAAAAACCACTTTTCGCACTTGTGTTAGTGTTGAAAAACCACTTTTCGCACTTGTGTTAGTGTTGAAAAACCACTTTTCGCACTTGTGTTAGTGTTGAAAAACCACTTTTCGCACTTGTGTTGGTGCAGGAAACCACTTTTGCACTTGTATTAGTGTGGAAAAACCACTTTTTGCACTTGTGATAGTGTTGAAAAACCACTTTTCGCACTTGTGATAGTGTTGAAAAACCACTTTTCACACTTGTGTTTGTGCAGGAAACCACTTTTGCACTTGTATTAGTGTGGAAAAACCACTTTTCGCACTTGTGTTAGTGTTGAAACACCACTTTTCGCACTTGTGTTGGTGCAGGAAACCACTTTTGCACTTGTATTAGTGTGGAAAAAACACTTTTTGCACTTGTGATAGTGTTGAAAAACCACTTTTTGCACTTGTGTTAGTGTTGAAAAACCACTTTTCGCACTTGTGTTAGTGTTGAAAAACCACTTTTCGCACTTGTGTTGGTGCAGGAAACCACTTTTGCACTTGGGAAAAAACACTTTTTGCACTTGTGATAGTGTTGAAAAACCACTTTTCGCACTTGTGTTAGTGTTGAAAAACCACTTTTCGCACTTGTGTTAGTGTTGAAAACCACTTTTCGCACTTGTGTTAGTGTTGAAAAACAACTTTTCGCACTTGTGTTGGTGCAGGAAACCACTTTTGCACTTGTATTAGTGTGGAAAAAACACTTTTTGCACTTGTGATAGTGTTGTAAAACCACATTTCGCAATTGTGTTAGTGTTGCAAAACCACTTTTCACACTTGTGTTGGTGCAGGAAACCACTTTTGCACTTGTATTAGTGTGGAAAAAACACTTTTCGCACTTGTGTTAGTATTGAAAAACCATTTTTCGCACTTGTGTTAGTGTTGAAAAACCACTTTTCGCACTTGTGTTGGTGCAGCAAACCACTTTTGCACTTGTATTAGTGTGCAAAAAACACTTTTTGCACTTGTGATAGTGTTGAAAAACCACTTTTCGCACTTGTGTTAGTGTTGAAAAACCACTTTTCGCACTTGTGTTGGTGCAGGAAACCACTTTTGCACTTGTATTAGTGTGGAAAAACCACTTTTCGCACTTGTGTTAGTGTTGAAAAACCACTTTTCGCACTTGTGTTAGTGTTGAAAAACCACTTTTCGCACTTGTGTTAGTGTTGAAAAACCACTTTTCGCACTTGTGTTGGTGCAGGAAACCACTTTTGCACTTGTATTAGTGTGGAAAAACCACTTTTTGCACTTGTGATAGTGTTGAAAAACCACTTTTTGCACTTGTGATAGTGTTGAAAAACCACTTTTCGCACTTGTGTTAGTGTTGAAAACCACTTTTCGCACTTGTGTTAGTGTTGAAAAACAACTTTTCGCACTTGTGTTGGTGCAGGAAACCACTTTTGCACTTGTATTAGTGTGGAAAAAACACTTTTTGCACTTGTGATAGTGTTGAAAAACCACTTTTCGCACTTGTGTTAGTGTTGAAAAACCACTTTTCGCACTTGTGTTGGTGCAGGAAACCACTTTTGCACTTGTGTTAGTGTGGAAAAACCACTTTTCGCACTTGTGTTAGTGTTGAAAAACCACTTTTCGCACTTGTGTTAGTGTTGAAAAACCACTTTTCGCACTTGTGTTGGTGCAGGAAACCACTTTTGCACTTGTATTAGTGTGGAAAAAACACTTTTTGCACTTGTGATAGTGTTGAAAAACCACTTTTCACACTTGTGTTAGTGTTGAAAAACCACTTTTCGCACTTGTGTTGGTGCAGGAAACCACTTTTGCACTTGTATTAGTGTGGAAAAACCACTTTTCGCACTTGTGTTAGTGTTGAAAACCCACTTTTCGCACTTGTGTTAGTGTTGAAAAACCACTTTTCGCACTTGTGTTGGTGCAGGAAACCACTTTTGCACTTGTATTAGTGTGGAAAAAACACTTTTTGCACTTGTGATAGTGTTGAAAAACCACTTTTCGCACTTGTATTAGTGTTGAAAAAACACTTTTCGCACTTGTGTTGGTGCAGGAAACCACTTTTGCACTTGTATTAGTGTGGAAAAACCACTTTTCGCACTTGTGTTAGTGTTGAAAAACCACATTTCGCACTTGTGTTAGTGTTGAAAAACCACTTTTCGCACTTGTGGGTGCAGGAAACCACTTTTGCACTTGTATTAGTGTGGAAAAAACACTTTTTGCACTTGTGATAGTGTTGAAAAACCACTGTTCGCACTTGTGTTAGTGTTGAAAAACCACTTTTCGCACTTACGTTAGTGTTGAAAAACCACTTTTCGCACTTGGGTTGGTGCAGGAAACCACTTTTGCACTTGTATTAGTGTGGAAAAAACACTTTTCGCACTTGTGTTAGTGTTGAAAAACCACTTTTCGCACTTGTGTTGGTGCAGGAAACCACTTTTGCACTTGTACGAGTGTGGAAAAAACACTTTTTGCACTTGTGATAGTGTTGAAAAACCACTTTTCGCACTTGTGTTAGTGTTGAAAAACCACTTTTCGCACTTCTGTTGGTGCAGGAAACCACTTTTGCACTTGTATTAGTGTGGAAAAACCACTTTTCGCACTTGTGTTAGTGTTGAAAAACCACTTTTCGCACTTGTGTTAGTGTTGAAAAACCACTTTTCGCACTTGTGTTGGTGCAGGAAACCACTTTTGCACTTGTATTAGTGTGGAAAAAACACTTTTTGCACTTGTGATAGTGTTGAAAAACCACTTTTCGCACTTGTGTTAGTGTTGAAAAACCACTTTTCGCACTTGTGTTAGTGTTGAAAAACCACTTTTCGCACTTGTGTTGGTGCAGGAAACCACTTTTGCACTTGTATTAGTGTGGAAAAAACACTTTTTGCACTTGTGATAGTGTTGAAAAACACTTTTCGCACTTGTATTAGTGTTGAAAAACCACTTTTCGCACTTGTGTTGGTGCAGGAAACCACTTTTGCACTTGTATTAGTGTGGAAAAACCACTTTTCGCACTTGTGTTAGTGTTGAAAAACCACTTTTCGCACTTGTGTTAGTGTTGAAAAACCACTTTTCGCACTTGTGTTGGTGCAAGAAACCACTTTTGCACTTGTATTAGTGTGGAAAAAACACTTTTTGCACTTGTGATAGTGTTGAAAAACCACTTTTCGCACTTGTGTTAGTGTTGAAAAACCACTTTTCGCACTTATGTTAGTGTTGAAAAACCACTTTTCGCACTTGTGTTGGTGCAGGAAACCACTTTTGCACTTGTATTAGTGTGGAAAAAACACTTCTCGCACTTGTGTTCGTGTTGAAAAACCACTTTTTGCACTTGTGTTAGTGTTGAAAAACCACTTTTCGCACTTGTGTTAGTGTTGAAAAACCACTTTTCGCACTTGTGTTGGTGCAGGAAACCACTTTTGCACTTGTATTAGTGTGGAAAAAACACTTTTTGCACTTGTGATAGTGTTGAAAAACCACTTTTCGCACTTGTGTTAGTGTTGAAAAACAACCCTTTCGCACTTCTGTTGGTGCAGGAAAACCACTTTTGCACTTGTGATAGTGTTGAAAAACCACTTTTCACACTTGTGATAGTGTGGAAAAACCACTTTTCGCACTTGTGTTAGTGTTGAAAAACCACTTTTCGCACTTGTGTTAGTGTTGAAAAACCACTTTTCGCACTTGTGTTAGTGCAGGAAACCACTTTTGCACTTGTATTAGTGTGGAAAAAACACTTTTTGCACTTGTGATAGTGTTGAAAAACCACTTTTCGCACTTGTATTAGTGTTGAAAAACCACTTTTCGCACTTGTGTTGGTGCAGGAAACCACTTTTGCACTTGTATTAGTGTGGAAAAACCACTTTTCGCACTTGTGTTAGTGTTGAAAAACCACTTTTCGCACTTGTGTTAGTGTTGAAAAACCACTTTTCGCACTTGTGTTGGTGCAGGAAACCACTTTTCGCACTTGTGTTGGTGCAGGAAACCACTTTTGCACTTGTATTAGTGTGGAAAAAACACTTTTTGCACTTGTGATAGTGTTGAAAAACCACATTTCGCACTTGTGTTAGTGTTGAAAAACCACTTTTCGCACTTGTATTAGTGTTGAAAAACCACTTTTCGGACTTGTGTTGGTGCAGGAAACCACTTTTGCACTTGTATTAGTGTGGAAAAACCACTTTTCGCACTTGTGTTAGTGTTGAAAAACCACTTTTCGCACTTGTGTTAGTGTTGAAAAACCACTTTTCGCACTTGTGGGTGCAGGAAAGCACTTTTGCACTTGTATTAGTGTGGAAAAAACACTTTTTGCACTTGTGATAGTGTTGAAAAACCACTTTTCGCATTTGTGTTAGTGTTGAAAAACCACTTTTCGCACTTATGTTAGTGTTGAAAAACCACTTTTCGCACTTGTGTTAGTGTTGAAAAACCACTTTTCGCACATGTGTTGGTGCAAGAAACCACTTTTGCACTTGTATTAGTGTGGAAAAAACACTTTTTGCACTTGTGATAGTGTTGAAAAACCACTTTTCGCACTTGTGTTAGTGTTGAAAAACCACTTTTCGCACTTATGTTGGTGCAGGCAACCACTTTTGCACTTGTATTAGTGTGGAAAAAACACTTTTCGCACTTGTGTTAGTGTTGAAAAACCACTTTTCGCACTTGTGTTAGTGTGGAAAAACCACTTTCCGCACTTGTGTTGGTGCAGGAAACCACTTTTGCACTTGTATTAGTGTGGAAAAAACACTTTTTGCACTTGTGATAGTGTTGAAAAACCACTTTTCGCACTTGTGTTAGTGTTGAAAAACCACTTTTCGCACTTGTGTAAGTGTTGAAAAACCACTTTTCGCACTTGTGTTGGTGCAGGAAACCACTTTTGCACTTGGGAAAAAACACTTTTTGCACTTGTGATAGTGTTGAAAAACCACTTTTCGCACTTGTGTTAGTGTTGAAAAACCACTTTTCGCACTTGTGTTAGTGTTGAAAACCACTTTTCGCACTTGTGTTAGTGTTGAAAAACAACTTTTCGCACTTGTGTTGGTGCAGGAAACCACTTTTGCACTTGTATTAGTGTGGAAAAAACACTTTTTGCACTTGTGATAGTGTTGTAAAACCACATTTCGCACTTGTGTTAGTGTTGAAAAACCACTTTTCACACTTGTGTTGGTGCAGGAAACCACTTTTGCACTTGTATTAGTGTGGAAAAAACACTTTTCGCACTTGTGTTATTTTTGAAAAACCACTTTTCGCACTTGTGTTAGTGTTGAAAAACCACTTTTCGCACTTGTGTTGGTGCAGCAAACCACTTTTGCACTTGTATTAGTGTGCAAAAAACACTTTTTGCACTTGTGATAGTGTTGAAAAACCACTTTTCGCACTTGTGTTAGTGTTGAAAAAACACTTTTCGCACTTGTGTTGGTGCAGGAAACCACTTTTGCACTTGTTTTAGTGTGGAAAAACCACTTTTTGCACTTGTGTTAGTGTTGAAAAACCACTTTTCGCACTAGGGTTAGTGTTGAAAAACCACATTTCGCACTTGTGTTGGTGCAGGAAACCACTTTTGCACTTGTATTAGTGTGGAAAAAACACTTTTTGCACTTGTGATAGTGTTGAAAAACCACTTTTCGCACTTGTGTTAGTGTTGGAAAACCACTTTTCGCACTTGTGTTAGTGTTGAAAAACCACTTTTCGCACTTGTGTTGGTGCAGGAAACCACTTTTGCACTTGTATTAGTGTGGAAAAAACACTTTTTGCCCTTGTGATAGTGTTGAAAAACCACTTTTCGCACTTGTGTTAGTGTTGAAAAACCACTTTTCGCACTTGTGTTAGTGTTGAAACACCACTTTTCGCACTTGTGTTGGTGCAGGAAACCACTTTTGCACTTGTATTAGTGTGGAAAAAACACTTTTTGCACTTGTGATAGTGTTGAAAACCACTTTTCGCACTTGTGTTAGTGTTGAAAAGCCACTTTTCGCACTTGTGTTGGTGCAGGAAACCACTTTGCACTTGTATTAGTGTGGAAAAAACACTTTTTGCACTTGTGATAGTGTTGAAAAATCACTTTTCGCACTTGTATTAGTGATGAAAAACCACTTTTCGCACTTGTGTTGGTGCAGGAAACCACTTTTGCACTTGTATTAGTGTGGCAAAACCACTTTTCGCACTTGTGTTAGTGTTGAAAAACCACTTTTCGCACTTGTGTTAGTGTTGAAAGACCACTTTTCGCACTTGTGGGTGCAGGAAACCACTTTTGCACTTGTATTAGTGTGGAAAAAACACTTTTTGCACTTGTGTTAGTGTTGA
This sequence comes from Myxine glutinosa, assembly GCF_964187855.1. Taxonomy (NCBI): domain Eukaryota; kingdom Metazoa; phylum Chordata; class Myxini; order Myxiniformes; family Myxinidae; genus Myxine; species Myxine glutinosa. The sequence continues at coordinate 143,029 of NW_027616994.1, forward strand.
AAAACCACTTTTCGCACTTGTGTTAGTGTTGAAAAACCACTTTTCGCACTTGTGTTGGTGCAGGAAACCACTTTTGCACTTGTATTAGTGTGGAAAAAACACATTTTGCACTTGTGATAGTGTTGAAAAACCACTTTTCGCACTTGTGTTAGTGTTGAAAAACAACCCTTTCGCACTTCTGTTGGTACAGGAAAACCACTTTTGCACTTGTGATAGTGTTGAAAAACCACTTTTCGCACTTGTGATAGTGTGGAAAAACCACTTTTCGCACTTGTGTTAGTGTTGAAAAACCACTTTTCGCACTTGTGTTAGTGTTGAAAAACCACTTTTCGCACTTGTGTTAGTGCAGGAAACCACTTTTGCACTTGTATTAGTGTGGAAAAAACACTTTTTGCACTTGTGATAGTGTTGAAAAACCACTTTTCGCACTTGTATTAGTGTTGAAAAACCACTTTTCGCACTTGTGTTGGTGCAGGAAACCACTTTTGCACTTGTATTAGTGTGGAAAAACCACTTTTCGCACTTGTGTTAGTGTTGAAAAACCACTTTTCGCACTTGTGTTAGTGTTGAAAAACCACTTTTCGCACTTGTGTTGGTGCAGGAAACCACTTTTCGCACTTGTGTTGGTGCAGGAAACCACTTTTGCACTTGTATTAGTGTGGAAAAAACACTTTTTGCACTTGTGATAGTGTTGAAAAACCACATTTCGCACTTGTGTTAGTGTTGAAAAACCACTTTTCGCACTTGTATTAGTGTTGAAAAACCACTTTTCGGACTTGTGTTGGTGCAGGAAACCACTTTTGCACTTGTATTAGTGTGGAAAAACCACTTTTCGCACTTGTGTTAGTGTTGAAAAACCACTTTTCGCACTTGTGTTAGTGTTGAAAAACCACTTTTCGCACTTGTGGGTGCAGGAAAGCACTTTTGCACTTGTATTAGTGTGGAAAAAACACTTTTTGCACTTGTGATAGTGTTGAAAAACCACTTTTCGCATTTGTGTTAGTGTTGAAAAACCACTTTTCGCACTTATGTTAGTGTTGAAAAACCACTTTTCGCACTTGTGTTAGTGTTGAAAAACCACTTTTCGCACATGTGTTGGTGCAAGAAACCACTTTTGCACTTGTATTAGTGTGGAAAAAACACTTTTTGCACTTGTGATAGTGTTGAAAAACCACTTTTCGCACTTGTGTTAGTGTTGAAAAACCACTTTTCGCACTTATGTTGGTGCAGGCAACCACTTTTGCACTTGTATTAGTGTGGAAAAAACACTTTTCGCACTTGTGTTAGTGTTGAAAAACCACTTTTCGCACTTGTGTTAGTGTGGAAAAACCACTTTCCGCACTTGTGTTGGTGCAGGAAACCACTTTTGCACTTGTATTAGTGTGGAAAAAACACTTTTTGCACCTGTGATAGTGTTGAAAAACCACTTTTCGCACTTGTGTTAGTGTTGAAAAACCACTTTTCGCACTTGTGTAAGTGTTGAAAAACCACTTTTCGCACTTGTGTTGGTGCAGGAAACCACTTTTGCACTTGGGAAAAAACACTTTTTGCACTTGTGATAGTGTTGAAAAACCACTTTTCGCACTTGTGTTAGTGTTGAAAAACCACTTTTCGCACTTGTGTTAGTGTTGAAAACCACTTTTCGCACTTGTGTTAGTGTTGAAAAACAACTTTTCGCACTTGTGTTGGTGCAGGAAACCACTTTTGCACTTGTATTAGTGTGGAAAAAACACTTTTTGCACTTGTGATAGTGTTGTAAAACCACATTTCGCACTTGTGTTAGTGTTGAAAAACCACTTTTCACACTTGTGTTGGTGCAGGAAACCACTTTTGCACTTGTATTAGTGTGGAAAAAACACTTTTCGCACTTGTGTTATTTTTGAAAAACCACTTTTCGCACTTGTGTTAGTGTTGAAAAACCACTTTTCGCACTTGTGTTGGTGCAGCAAACCACTTTTGCACTTGTATTAGTGTGCAAAAACCACTTTTTGCACTTGTGATAGTGTTGAAAAACCACTTTTCGCACTTGTGTTAGTGTTGAAAAAACACTTTTCGCACTTGTGTTGGTGCAGGAAACCACTTTTGCACTTGTTTTAGTGTGGAAAAACCACTTTTTGCACTTGTGTTAGTGTTGAAAAACCACTTTTCGCACTAGGGTTAGTGTTGAAAAACCACATTTCGCACTTGTGTTGGTGCAGGAAACCACTTTTGCACTTGTATTAGTGTGGAAAAAACACTTTTTGCACTTGTGATAGTGTTGAAAAACCACTTTTCGCACTTGTGTTAGTGTTGGAAAACCACTTTTCGCACTTGTGTTAATGTTGAAAAACCACTTTTCGCACTTGTGTTGGTGCAGGAAACCACTTTTGCACTTGTATTAGTGTGGAAAAAACACTTTTTGCCCTTGTGATAGTGTTGAAAAACCACTTTTCGCACTTGTGTTAGTGTTGAAAAACCACTTTTCGCACTTGTGTTAGTGTTGAAACACCACTTTTCGCACTTGTGTTGGTGCAGGAAACCACTTTTGCACTTGTATTAGTGTGGAAAAAACACTTTTTGCACTTGTGATAGTGTTGAAAACCACTTTTCGCACTTGTGTTAGTGTTGAAAAGCCACTTTTCGCACTTGTGTTGGTGCAGGAAACCACTTTGCACTTGTATTAGTGTGGAAAAAACACTTTTTGCACTTGTGATAGTGTTGAAAAATCACTTTTCGCACTTGTATTAGTGATGAAAAACCACTTTTCGCACTTGTGTTGGTGCAGGAAACCACTTTTGCACTTGTATTAGTGTGGCAAAACCACTTTTCGCACTTGTGTTAGTGTTGAAAAACCACTTTTCGCACTTGTGTTAGTGTTGAAAGACCACTTTTCGCACTTGTGGGTGCAGGAAACCACTTTTGCACTTGTATTAGTGTGGAAAAAACACTTTTTGCACTTGTGATAGTGTTGAAAAACCACTTTTCGCACTTGTGTTAGTGTTGAAAAACCACTTTTCGCACTTATGTTAGTGTTGAAAAACCACTTTTCGCACTTGTGTTGGTGCAGGAAACCACTTTTGCACTTGTATTAGTGTGGAAAAAACACTTTTTGCACTTGTGATAGTGTTGAAAAACCACTTTTCGCACTTGTGTTCGTGTTGAAAAACAACCCTTTCGCACTTCTGTTGGTGCAGGAAAACCACTTTTGCACTTGTGATAGTGTTGAAAAACCACTTTTCGCACTTGTGATAGTGTTGAAAAACCACTTTTCGCACTTGTGTTGGTGCAGGAAACCACTTTTGCACTTATATTAGTGTGGAAAAACCACTTTTCGCACTTGTGTTAGTGTTGAAAAACCACTTTTCGCACTTGTGTTAGTGTTGAAAAACCACTTTTCGCACTTGTGTTGGTGCAGGAAACCACTTTTGCACTTGTATTAGTGTGGAAAAAACACTTTTTGCACTTGTGATGGTGTTGAAAAACCACTTTTCGCACTTGTATTAGTGTTGAAAAACCACTTTTCGCACTTGTGTTGGTGCAGGAAACCACTTTTGCACTTGTATTAGTGTGGAAAAACCACTTTTCGCACTTGTGTTAGTGTTGAAAAAACACTTTTCGCACTTGTGTTAGTGTTGAAAAACCACTTTTCGCACTTGTGTTGGTGCAGGAAACCACTTTTCGCACTTGTGTTGGTGCAGGAAACCACTTTTGCACTTGTATTAGTGTGGAAAAAACACTTTTTGCACTTGTGATAGTGTTGAAAAACCACATTTCGCACTTGTGTTCGTGTTGAAAAACCACTTTTCGCACTTGTATTAGTGTTGAAAAACCACTTTTCGGACTTGTGTTGGTGCAGGAAACCACTTTTGCACTTGTATTAGTGTGGAAAAACCACTTTTCGCACTTGTGTTAGTGTTGAAAAACCACTTTTCGCACTTGTGTTAGTGTTGAAAAACCACTTTTCGCACTTGTGGGTGCAGGAAACCACTTTTGCACTTGTATTAGTGTGGAAAAAACACTTTTTGCACTTGTGATAGTGTTGAAAAACCACTTTTCGCATTTGTGTTAGTGTTGAAAAACCACTTTTCGCACTTATGTTAGTGTTGAAAAACCACTTTTCGCACTTGTGTTAGTGTTGAAAAACCACTTTTCGCACATGTGTTGGTGCAAGAAACCACTTTTGCACTTGTATTAGTGTGGAAAAAACACTTTTTGCACTTGTGATAGTGTTGAAAAACCACTTTTCGCACTTGTGTTAGTGTTGAAAAACCACTTTTCGCACTTATGTTGGTGCAGGCAACCACTTTTGCACTTGTATTAGTGTGGAAAAAACACTTTTCGCACTTGTGTTAGTGTTGAAAAACCACTTTTCGCACTTGTGTTAGTGTGGAAAAACCACTTTCCGCACTTGTGTTGGTGCAGGAAACCACTTTTGCACTTGTATTAGTGTGGAAAAAACACTTTTTGCACTTGTGATAGTGTTGAAAAACCACTTTTCGCACTTGTGTTAGTGTTGAAAAACCACTTTTCGCACTTGTGTTAGTGTTGAAAAACCACTTTTCGCACTTGTGTTGGTGCAGGAAACCACTTTTGCACTTGGGAAAAAACACTTTTTGCACTTGTGATAGTGTTGAAAAACCACTTTTCGCACTTGTGTTAGTGTTGAAAAACCACTTTTCGCACTTGTGTTAGTGTTGAAAACCACTTTTCGCACTTGTGTTAGTGTTGAAAAACAACTTTTCGCACTTGTGTTGGTGCAGGAAACCACTTTTGCACTTGTATTAGTGTGGAAAAAACACTTTTTGCACTTGTGATAGTGTTGTAAAACCACATTTCGCACTTGTGTTAGTGTTGCAAAACCACTTTTCACACTTGTGTTGGTGCAGGAAACCACTTTTGCACTTGTATTAGTGTGGAAAAAACACTTTTCGCACTTGTGTTAGTATTGAAAAACCACTTTTCGCACTTGTGTTAGTGTTGAAAAACCACTTTTCGCACTTGTGTTGGTGCAGCAAACCACTTTTGCACTTGTATTAGTGTGCAAAAAACACTTTTTGCACTTGTGATAGTGTTGAAAAACCACTTTTCGCACTTGTGTTAGTGTTGAAAAAACACTTTTCGCACTTGTGTTGGTGCAGGAAACCACTTTTGCACTTGTTTTAGTGTGGAAAAACCACTTTTTGCACTTGTAGTCTGGAGGCACTTCCAGGAAATGTGACAGTAGGGGTACACTCATGTTACAAGCTGGCAACAATGTTTTTCTGAAAGCCCAGACCTCTAGGAACCCAAAAAGTCTTGTTGCCAGCTTGGGAAATGGTTTGGACCAGATTTGTGGCCATTTTTCAAAATGGCCGCCTACATTTTTGGTGTTTTCTAATATTTGAGCTCTAGAACTTATATCTGGCTGTCTTAAAGGTCTCTAGGGTTATGACCTTATAACATATAGTCATACAACAATCCTCACCCAAATTGGGGTGCATGGCATATCTATAAGTGGTTTTATTGAAGCAAAAAGGCAAAAATATGCCTGAAAAACGCCTTCATTTTGATTTTTCCAAATCACTAAATTGCATACTGTGAAGTTGTTCTTTGGTCAATTTCTTTCAAAATAGTTTTAAAATTTGCCCAGATCCCTCCTCTTCATTAGCAAATCTTCAGGAATATACCCAAGTTCTCAGAAAATATGTTTTATGCATGATCAGCTACCCCTACCCCCTAAATCACAAAACGTGCCAATTTTCAATATTTCCAGATTCCAACCAATATCATTGTTGTATGACTTTTTCTCATCATGATAGGTCCAAATTAACTTACTCTATGTGATTAGGTGTTAATAAAAATTGAATTTCACACTTTAGTGAAAATCCAAGATGGCTGCCAAATGGCCAATAAAATATAATATTTCACATTATGACGTTAAGTTAAGGTAATGCAGTCTACCATTTGATACCAACACATTTTTGAGACATAATATATTGCAATAATGATGCTTTCCTTTGTATCCTTCCTCAGGTCCTGCCCGAATCATCATTTTAACATAATTGTTGTGTTAACAATGTACTATAACATATTGCTTGTTGCATGTGCTGTAAATAGCTTTCAGTGTTGTGGTAGACATAGTCTTTGTCTCTTTCCAGATATGAATGAAGATGGAACCTGTAGCTGTGATAGGCGGGAGACGGAAGAGAAAATCAGTTGCACTGGACATCGACTGGAGCACATGCCTCATTTGCCAAGGCAACAGAAAAAATGAAAAGACAACCAAGCCCACAGATGTTGGTCTCGAACGCTTTAAAGACTGTGTGATTACGAGACAGAAATACCATGACCATGAGTACATCTCAACACTTGACAGAATACAGAGTATTGACCTTGATGATGAAAAAGAACACATAGTATGGCACAGGGGCTGTTATTCAAAGTTTACACATGCCAACCATATTGAGAGACTGAAAAATCGGCATGAAAAGGAAGCAAAGGACTCGTGTGACCAACCATCTACATGCATTCGCCCCTCTTCTAGAGCATCAGTTGCTTCAGTGTCCTGGGACAAATGTATTTTCTGTCAGGAGGATAAGGCAGGAAAGCAATTGAGGAATGTAGCCACTTTAGAGACCTCAGACAGAATACTAAATGATGCTCAAAAGAACAAGATTATGAGATGCCGGTTGGCAGGAATAAGTGACCTAATAGCTGCTGAAGGGAAGCACCACCTTCCTTGTTATGTAACCTTCAGGAGGAAGTCTGAGTCAACTGTGGTAGAAGAAGGCCCAGAATATCCACCAGATGTTTGTTTCAACAAAATGATCGAGGAGGTGGATGCTGGGCTGTCTGGAGGAGACATCTATACCATGAAAACCATCTGGCACCAATACTGTTACATGATGAGAAGAGACTTCAGTGTCTGTGTGGAGCAATGTGACCGACAGAGTTACAAAGCATTCAAGAACAAAGTCAAAAGGGTATTAGGAGATAGGGCAGATTTTGTACAGTCCATGAATCAACAGGATTCACTTCTAGTCTTCCCACTAATTCAAACAGGTATTGTTGTTCAGAACTTAGCAGAGATGGCAGATGAGCTAGAACAAAGTGAGATACAAGATTCTGATGAAACCTCCCAGCACATTCCATCTTTCTCAGCCGAAACAAAGGACAAGGAACTCTTGAGTTGGCTTTACAGAGTGGCAGTCAAAATGAGAAATGACATCAAGACAATGCCAGGACACTCAGATATTGGAGACATCAATACTGAAAGTGCACAGAAGGTGGTTCCTGAAAGCCTTTACATTTTCCTACGCCTGCTGTGTGATTGTGACAGCATATTTGAAGATTCTGAAGGGACCTCCGAAGGTGATGATGATGGAGAAAGCAAAAGGATTTTGAGCATAGCACAGGACATAGTATGTTTGGCATCTGGTGGCAGAAAGCAGACACCAAAGCAACTAGGGCTAGCTCTCACTGTTCACCAAGCAACAAGGTCCAAGGACTTGGTGCAACTAATGCATGCTGCAGGACATGGTGTTAGTTATGAAACTGTAAACTGTAAACACACCAACATGCACAATTGTTGATGGAATGGCCTTAGTTCAGGCATTGGGAAAGCCAAAGGACACAAAGACATTTGGAGACTATGCCAAGAGGGTCGTAGCTGCAGTGTCAAACAACTTCAAGGAGCCCTGTAACCGTGTGGATGTGGTCTTTGACTGCTATGAAAAGCACTCAATCAAAGATGCAACAAGAAAGAGGCGGGTTGGAAAGGGTCGTGGCATTAGATGTGAAATAAGCAACAGAGATCTCAAGCTACCACAGCAATGGAAATCTTTCATGGATGTCAATGACAACAAAGTGGCTCTTACAAAGCTTCTCAAGGAAGAACTACTTGAACATGAACATGAAGCCACACAGGAATTGGTGGTTAGTGGTGGAAACAATGGCATGGCTGCCTCTTCCACAGGCAGGAACATGGAGCATCTCTGTTCATCACAAGAGGAGGCAGACACGCGTATGATTCTTCATGCTCTGGAAGCAAAGGCTAGAGGATATGAGAGGATCGTCATCACCAGTAGTGATACCGATGTATTATTGCTTTTGATGGCCTTCCAGCCCCAAATGCCAGAAGAGGTATGGATGAAATCAGGGACCTCTAAATACAGGCGCTACATTGCTGGCCACAAAATTGATTGCACTGATGATGTCAGGGACAGTCTTCTAGCTTTCCATGCCATTACAGGATGTGACAGCACCAGTCAACTCGCAGGCATATCAAAGAAGGCAGCATGGAAAATATTTTGTGAAGTTCCTCACCTACTCTCCCAGCTAGGGGTTGCACATGTTCCAAGTGAAGAGATTTGTGCAAAGGCTGAGGAGTTTGTCTGCCGTCTTTACAACCCGAAAGGAGACGCAAAGGAAATCCAGGCGCTGAGATGTTCCCAATTCAGAAAAGTTGGTAAAAAGCCAGAGAACATGCCACCAACAGAGGATGCATTGCACCAGCACATTTTAAGGGCACATCATCAAGCCCTTGTGTGGCGAAATGCCAATGTGCCAAATCCAGGAATCCCCAATCCAACAACATCCGGCTGGTACCTTGAGGACAACCAGCTGATGCCCCGTCTCATGACCAAGGAAGGGCTCACAGCAGAATGTGTCAAAATTGCGACGTGTGCATGTACCTCAAAGGCCCGTCCATGTCTAACTGGCAGGTGCAACTGTAGGAAAAATGGATTGCGGTGCACATTGGCATGCAAATGTGCAGACTTATGCAGGAACCCCCTCAATGACTCTGATAGTGATTAGACGACATGCATGGAAACTTGAGTATATTCCATAATGTCATATTGTTACTATGCTGGCTGTATTTGACGTAATGTAACTAGTCTTGCTTCAGCTCTGTTCCACCAATGTATTACTAGTCTATGATATGACTGTATCCCACATTCTGTCACTTATGTATGAATAGCCAGATTAGCTTGTTGGGTATGACTTTGTTAATTCAGTGCCAAATATTTGTTTAGTTTAAAGGTGCAAGCATTGCATTGACGTTTGTATTGTTTGGATCAGTGTAACATAATAATGTTTGCATTATGTATACAAGTTATGTATGTTTATTTTTGTTTTACATTAAATAATATCGCTTATATTTTACAATCTTCTATGTCTTCATTTATGTAAGTGCCTTGTTTGTCAGCTATGTTGGAACTAATATACTCCGCAAACAAGGCACTTCCAAATCCACACTACTTTCCTGAAATTCAAATGTTATAAAACATAAATTTTACATAAAGTCCCCCTCTAAAATAATACATCTTCAACTCATCAAGACTCTTTCACATACATGTGACCTATAGAATAGTAGTGCCTCATATATTTAGTATAAATGGAACATTTTAGAAGTGCCTCTGAATGAAATTGCAGTCTTATGGTCTCGCGCCACCAAATATTCTATGGCCATTTGGCAGCCATCTTGGATTTTCACTAAAGTGTGAAATTCAATTTTTATTAACACCTAATCACATAGAGTAAGTTAATTTGGACCTATCATGATGAGAAAAAGTCATACAACAATGATATTGGTTGGAATCTGGAAATATTGAAAATTGGCACGTTTTGTGATTTAGGGGGTAGGGGTAGCTGATCATGCATAAAACATATTTTCTGAGAACTTGGGTATATTCCTGAAGATTTGCTAATGAAGAGGAGGGATCTGGGCAAATTTTAAAACTATTTTGAAAGAAATTGACCAAAGAACAACTTCACAGTATGCAATTTAGTGATTTGGAAAAATCAAAATGAAGGCGTTTTTCAGGCATATTTTTTGCCTTTTTGCTTCAATAAAACCACTTATAGATATGCCATGCACCCCAATTTGGGTGAGGATTGTTGTATGACTATATGTTATAAGGTCATAACCCTAGAGACCTTTAAGACAGCCAGATATAAGTTCTAGAGCTCAAATATTAGAAAACACCAAAAATGTAGGCGGCCATTTTGAAAAATGGCCACAAATCTGGTCCAAACCATTTCCCAAGCTGGCAACAAGACTTTTTGGGTTCCTAGAGGTCTGGGCTTTCAGAAAAACATTGTTGCCAGCTTGTAACATGAGTGTACCCCTACCACCTTTTCTAGGCCACTTTTGGGGATATGCCTCCACAGCATTGTGTTAGTGTTGAAAAACCACTTTTCGCACTTGGGTTAGTGTTGAAAAACCACATTTCGCACTTGTGTTGGTGCAGGAAACCACTTTTGCACTTGTATTAGTGTGGAAAAAACACTTTTTGCACTTGTGATAGTGTTGAAAAACCACTTTTCGCACTTGTGTTAGTGTTGGAAAACCACTTTTCGCACTTGTGTTAGTGTTGAAAAACCACTTTTCGCACTTGTGTTGGTGCAGGAAACCACTTTTGCACTTGTATTAGTGTGGAAAAAACACTTTTTGCCCTTGTGATAGTGTTGAAAAACCACTTTTCGCACTTGTGTTAGTGTTGAAACACCACTTTTCGCACTTGTGTTGGTGCAGGAAACCACTTTTGCACTTGTATTAGTGTGGAAAAAACACTTTTTGCACTTGTGATAGTGTTGAAAACCACTTTTCGCACTTGTGTTAGTGTTGAAAAACCACTTTTCGCACTTGTGTTAGTGTTGAAAAACCACTTTTCGCACTTGTGTTGGTGCAGGAAACCACTTTTGCACTTGTATTAGTGTGGAAAAAACACTTTTTGCACTTGTGATAGTGTTGAAAAATCACTTTTCGCACTTGTATTAGTGATGAAAAACCACTTTTCGCACTTGTGTTGGTGCAGGAAACCACTTTTGCACTTGTATTAGTGTGGAAAAACCACTTTTCGCACTTGTGTTAGTGTTGAAAAACCACTTTTCGCACTTGTGTTAGTGTTGAAAAACCACTTTTCGCACTTGTGGGTGCAGGAAACCACTTTTGCACTTGTATTAGTGTGGAAAAAACACTTTTTGCACTTGTGATAGTGTTGAAAAACCACTTTTCGCACTTGTGTTAGTGTTGAAAAACCACTTTTCGCACTTATGTTAGTGTTGAAAAACCACTTTTCGCACTTGTGTTGGTGCAGGAAACCACTTTTGCACTTGTATTAGTGTGGAAAAAACACTTTTTGCACTTGTGATAGTGTTGAAAAACCACTTTTCGCACTTCTGTTGGTGAAGGAAACCACTTTTGCACTTCTATTAGTGTGGAAAAAACACTTTACGCACTTGTGTTAGTATTGAAAAACCACTTTTTGCACTTGTGTTAGTGTTGAAAAACCACTTTTCGCACTTGTGTTGGTGCAGGAAACCACTTTTGCACTTGTATTAGTGTGGAAAAAACACTTTTTGCACTTGTGATAGTGTTGAAAAACCACTTTTCGCACTTGTGTTAGTGTTGAAAAACCACTTTTCGCACTTGTGTTAGTGTTGAAAAACCACTTTTCGCACTTGTGTTGGTGCAGGAAACCACTTTTTGCACTTGTGTTAGTGTTGAAAAACCACTTTTCGCACTTGTGTTAGTGTGGAAAAACCACTTTCCGCACTTGTGTTGGTGCAGGAAACCACTTTTGCACTTGTATTAGTGTGGAAAAAACACTTTTTACCTTCGCAAAAGCGGAAGGTTATGTTTTGATCGCTGTGTATTTATTTGTATGTCTGTGTGTGTGTGTGTGTGTGTATGTTATTCGCATAACTCAAAAAGTATTCAACCGAATTGCATGAAATTTGGTGGGATGATTGGTTATTATACGGGACACATTTGATTAGATTTTGGGAGCAATCGGGTCAAAGGTCAAGGTCAAGGTCACGAAAAGGTCAAAATCGTATTTTTACCATAGCGCGGTCAATTTTTATCCAATTGGCATGCAACTAATGCCAAAATGTTCAGAATTCAATGCCCGATCTTGTGATATACGACATGACCCAGTGAAGACATTACCCTTGTTAGCGGTTGGGGGTCAAAGGTCAGGGGGGTCACGACCTTGCAAAATGTGCGTTTTTTGTCATAACTCGGTCAATTCTTATCCGATTTGCATGAAATCAGCACCAAACTGTTCACTGTTCTGTTCCCTACACTCCCATGCCAAGTACAGAACAGTAGCTGCGGCGAAGGTATGCGCTCTACCGAGTGCCCGTTCTAGTTGCACTTGTGATAGTGTTGAAAAACCACTTTTCGGACTTGTGTTAGTGTTGAAAAACCACTTTTCGCACTTGTGTTAGTGTTGAAAAACCACTTTTCGCACTTGTTTTGGTGCAGGAAACCACTTTTGCACTTGTATTAGTGTGGAAAAAACACTTTTTGCACTTGTGATAGTGTTGAAAAACCACTTTTCGCACTTGTGTTAGTGTTGAAAAACCACTTTTCGCACTTGTGTTTGTGTTGAAAAACCACTTTTCGCACTTGTGTTGGTGCAGGAAACCACTTTTGCACTTGTATTAGTGTGGAAAAAACACTTTTCGCACTTGTGTTAGTGTTGAAAACCCACTTTTCGCACTTGTGTTAGTGTTGAAAAACCACTTCGCACTTGTGTTGGTGCAGGAAACCACTTTTGCACTTGTATTAGTGTGGAAAAAACACTTTTTGCACTTGTGATAGTGTTGAAAAACCACTTTTCGCACTTGTGTTAGTGTTGAAAAACCACTTTTCGCACTTGTGTTAGTGTTGAAACACCACTTTTCGCACTTGTGTTGGTGCAGGAAACCACTTTTGCACTTGTATTAGTGTGGAAAAAACACTTTTTGCACTTGTGATAGTGTTGAAAACCACTTTTCGCACTTGTGTTAGTGTTGAAAAACCACTTTTCGCACTTGTGTTAGTGTTGAAAAACCACTTTTCGCACTTGTGTTGGTGCAGGAAACCACTTTTGCACTTGTATTAGTGTGGAAAAACCACTTTTCGCACTTGTGTTAGTATTGAAAAACCACTTTTCGCACTTGTGTTAGTGTTGAAAAAACACTTTTCGCACTTGTCGGTGCAGGAAACCACTTTTGCACTTGTATTAGTGTGGAAAAAACACTTTTTGCACTTGTGATAGTGTTGAAAAACCACTTTTCGCACTTGTGTTAGTGTTGAAAAACCACTTTTCGCACTTCTGTTGGTGCAGGAAACCACTTTCGCACTTCTATTAGTGTGGAAAAAACACTTTACGCACTTGTGTTAGTGTTGAAAAACCACTTTTCGCACTTGTGTTAGTGTTGAAAAACCACTTTTCGCACTTGTGTTGGTGCAGGAAACCACTTTTGCACTTGTATTAGTGTGGAAAAAACACTTTTTGCACTTGTGGTGGTGTTGAAAAACCACTTTTTGCACTTGTGATAGTGTTGAAAAACCACTTTTCGCACTTGTGTTAGTGTTGAAAAACCACTTTTCGCACTTCTGTTGGTGCAGGAAACCACTTTCGCACTTCTATTAGTGTGGAAAAAACACTTTACGCACTTGTGTTAGTGTTGAAAAGCCACTTTTCGCACTTGTGTTAGTGTTGAAAAACCACTTTTCGCACTTGTGTTGGTGCAGGAAACCACTTTTGCACTTGTATTAGTGTGGAAAAAACACTTTTTGCACTTGTGGTGGTGTTGAAAAACCACTTTTCGCACTTGTGTTAGTGTTGAAAAACCACTTTTCGCACTTGTGTTGGTGCAGGAAACCACTTTTGCACTTGTAGTAGTGTGGAAAAACCACTTTTCGCACTTGTGTTAGTGTTGAAAAACCACTTTTCGCACTTGTGTTAGTGTTGAAAAACCACTTTTCGCACTTGGGTTAGTGTTGAAAAACCACTTTTGCACTTGTATTAGTGTGGAAAAAACACTTTTGCACTTGTATTAGTGTGGAAAAAACACTTTTCGCACTTGTGTTAGTGTTGAAAAACCACTTTTCGCACTTGTGTTAGTGTTGAAAAACCACTTTTCGCACTTGTGTTAGTGTTGAAAAACCACTTTTCGCACTTGTGTTGGTGCAGGAAACCACTTTTGCACTTGTGTTAGTGTGGACAAAACACTTTTTGCACTTGTGTTGGTGCAGGAAACCACTTTTCGCACTTGTGTTAGTGTTGAAAAACCACTTTACGCACTTGTGTTGGTGCAGGAAACCACTTTTGCACTTGTATTAGTTTGGAAAAAACACTATTTGCACTTGTGATAGTGTTGAAAAACCACTTTTCGCACCTGTGTTAGTGTTGAAAAACCACTTTTCGCACTTGTGTTAGTGCAGGAAACCACTTTTGCACTTGTATTAGTGTGCAAAAACCACTTTTCGCACTTGTGTTAGTGTTGAAAAACCACTTTTCGCACTTGTGTTAGTGTTGAAAAACCACTTTTCGCACTTGTGTTAGTGTTGAAAAACCACTTTTCGCACTTGTGTTAGTGTTGAAAAACCACTTTTTCGCACTTGTGTTAGTGTTGAAAAACCACTTTTCGCACTTGTGTTGGTGCAGGAAACTACTTTTGCACTTGTATTAGTGTGGAAAAACCACTTTTCGCACTTGTGTTAGTGTTAAAAAACACTTTTCGCACTTGTGTTGGTGCAGGAAACCACTTTTGCACTTGTATTAGTGTGGAAAAACCACTTTTCGCACTTGTGTTAGTGTTGAAAAACCACTTTTCGCACTTGTGTTAGTGTTGAAAAACCACTTTTCGCACTTGTGATGGTGCAGGAAACCACTTTTGCACTTGTATTAGTGTGGAAAAAACACTTTTTGCACTTGTGATAGTGTTGAAAAACCACTTTTCGCACTTGTGTTAGTGTTGAAAAACCACTTTTCGCACTTGTGTTGGTGTTGAAAAACCACTTTTCGCACTTGTGTTGGTGCAGGAAACCACTTTTCGCACTTGTGTTTGTGTGGAAAAAACACTTTTTGCACTTGTGATAGTGTTGAAAAACCACTTTTCGCACTTCTGTTGGTGAAGGAAACCACTTTTGCACTTCTATTAGTGTGGAAAAAACACTTTACGCACTTGTGTTAGTATTGAAAAACCACTTTTTGCACTTGTGTTAGTGTTGAAAAACCACTTTTCGCACTTGTGTTGGTGCAGGAAACCACTTTTGCACTTGTATTAGTGTGGAAAAAACACTTTTTGCACTTGTGATAGTGTTGAAAAACCACTTTTCGCACTTGTGTTAGTGTTGAAAAACCACTTTTCGCACTTGTGTTAGTGTTGAAAAAACCACTTTTCGCACTTGTGTTGGTGCAGGAAACCACTTTTTGCACTTGTGTTAGTGTTGAAAAACCACTTTTCGCACTTGTGTTAGTGTGGAAAAACCACTTTCCGCACTTGTGTTGGTGCAGGAAACCACTTTTGCACTTGTATTAGTGTGGAAAAAACACTTTTTACCTTCGCAAAAGCGGAAGGTTATGTTTTGATCGCTGTGTATTTATTTGTATGTCTGTGTGTGTGTGTGTGTGTATGTTATTCGCATAACTCAAAAAGTATTCAACCGAATTGCATGAAATTTGGTGGGATGATTGGTTATTATACGGGACACATTTGATTAGATTTTGGGAGCAATCGGGTCAAAGGTCAAGGTCACGAAAAGGTCAAAATCGTATTTTTACCATAGCGCGGTCAATTTTTATCCAATTGGCATGCAACTAATGCCAAAATGTTCAGAATTCAATGCCCGATCTTGTGATATACGACATGACCCAGTGAAGACATTACCCTTGTTAGCGGTTGGGGGTCAAAGGTCAGGGGGGTCACGACCTTGCAAAATGTGCGTTTTTTGTCATAACTCGGTCAATTCTTATCCGATTTGCATGAAATCAGCACCAAACTGTTCACTGTTCTGTTCCCTACACTCCCATGCCAAGTACAGAACAGTAGCTGCGGCGAAGGTATGCGCTCTACCGAGTGCCCGTTCTAGTTGCACTTGTGATAGTGTTGAAAAACCACTTTTCGGACTTGTGTTAGTGTTGAAAAACCACTTTTCGCACTTGTGTTAGTGTTGAAAAACCACTTTTCGCACTTGTGTTGGTGCAGGAAACCACTTTTGCACTTGTATTAGTGTGGAAAAAACACTTTTTGCACTTGTGATAGTGTTGAAAAACCACTTTTCGCACTTGTGTTAGTGTTGAAAAACCACTTTTCGCACTTGTGTTTGTGTTGAAAAACCACTTTTCGCACTTGTGTTGGTGCAGGAAACCACTTTTGCACTTGTATTAGTGTGGAAAAAACACTTTTCGCACTTGTGTTAGTGTTGAAAACCCACTTTTCGCACTTGTGTTAGTGTTGAAAAACCACTTCGCACTTGTGTTGATGCAGGAAACCACTTTTGCACTTGTATTAGTGTGGAAAAAACACTTTTTGCACTTGTGATAGTGTTGAAAAACCACTTTTCGCACTTGTGTTAGTGTTGAAAAACCACTTTTCGCACTTGTGTTAGTGTTGAAACACCACTTTTCGCACTTGTGTTGGTGCAGGAAACCACTTTTGCACTTGTATTAGTGTGGAAAAAACACTTTTTGCACTTGTGATAGTGTTGAAAACCACTTTTCGCACTTGTGTTAGTGTTGAAAAACCACTTTTCGCACTTGTGTTAGTGTTGAAAAACCACTTTTCGCACTTGTGTTGGTGCAGGAAACCACTTTTGCACTTGTATTAGTGTGGAAAAACCACTTTTCGCACTTGTGTTAGTGTTGAAAAACCACTTTTCGCACTTGTGTTAGTGTTGAAAAAACACTTTTCGCACTTGTCGGTGCAGGAAACCACTTTTGCACTTGTATTAGTGTGGAAAAAACACTTTTTGCACTTGTGATAGTGTTGAAAAACCACTTTTCGCACTTGTGTTAGTGTTGAAAAACCACTTTTCGCACTCTTCTGTTGGTGCAGGAAACCACTTTCGCACTTCTATTAGTGTGGAAAAAACACTTTACGCACTTGTGTTAGTGTTGAAAAACCACTTTTCGCACTTGTGTTAGTGTTGAAAAACCACTTTTCGCACTTGTGTTGGTGCAGGAAACCACTTTTGCACTTGTATTAGTGTGGAAAAAACACTTTTTGCACTTGTGGTGGTGTTGAAAAACCACTTTTTGCACTTGTGATAGTGTTGAAAAACCACTTTTCGCACTTGTGTTAGTGTTGAAAAACCACTTTTCGCACTTCTGTTGGTGCAGGAAACCACTTTCGCACTTCTATTGGTGTGGAAAAAACACTTTACGCACTTGTGTTAGTGTTGAAAAACCACTTTTCGCACTTGTGTTAGTGTTGAAAAACCACTTTTCGCACTTGTGTTGGTGCAGGAAACCACTTTTGCACTTGTATTAGTGTGGAAAAAACACTTTTTGCACTTGTGGTGGTGTTGAAAAACCACTTTTCGCACTTGTGTTAGTGTTGAAAAACCACTTTTCGCACTTGTGTTGGTGCAGGAAACCACTTTTGCACTTGTAGTAGTGTGGAAAAACCACTTTTCGCACTTGTGTTAGTGTTGAAAAACCACTTTTCGCACTTGTGTTAGTGTTGAAAAACCACTTTTCGCACTTGGGTTAGTGTTGAAAAACCACTTTTGCACTTGTATTAGTGTGGAAAAAACACTTTTGCACTTGTATTAGTGTGGAAAAAACACTTTTCGCACTTGTGTTAGTGTTGAAAAACCACTTTTCGCACTTGTGTTAGTGTTGAAAAACCACTTTTCGCACTTGTGTTAGTGTTGAAAAACCACTTTTCGCACTTGTGTTGGTGCAGGAAACCACTTTTGCACTTGTGTTAGTGTGGACAAAACACTTTTTGCACTTGTGTTGGTGCAGGAAACCACTTTTCGCACTTGTGTTAGTGTTGAAAAACCACTTTACGCACTTGTGTTGGTGCAGGAAACCACTTTTGCACTTGTATTAGTTTGGAAAAAACACTATTTGCACTTGTGATAGTGTTGAAAAACCACTTTTCGCACCTGTGTTAGTGTTGAAAAACCACTTTTCGCACTTGTGTTAGTGCAGGAAACCACTTTTGCACTT